>NC_084633.1:32000521-32027973 GCF_033978795.1 Nerophis ophidion | reverse complement strand
AGGTTGAGCAGGAGTCTCACCAGCTTGTTTTAGGAAGTTAGCAGTTTCGTTTTTAGTGGCTTGGGGATACTGGTGTACCATGAGGGGCAGTTGTAGTCAAAATGACACTGTATGAGGGCACCGGCAAGGGTCTTAAGTGTATTCCCGTTGATAAAAGCAGAAATCCTGGCCAAAAATGTAGTTTTATTATTGATATTGGTGATTACCTTTAATCCCATTTTTTTCACTCGAGAGTGTTGTCCAATATACAACCTGGGTAAATGACCTTGTCTTTGCTGGTGATAATGGCATCACCTGCTTTAATCGTAAAGCCTAGGGATCTACCTAGGTTGCGCTTGGACCCAAATAGAATGGACTTGTTTTACCCAGGTGTAGTGGACGGTTTGTTATCGGAAATAATACATAATAAGGCCATGCAGAATAAGGCATTAATAAGTACTTAACAATGACTAAATAAGAGCCAATATGTTACTAATTTGCATGTTGATAAGCGCCTAATTAATGGTGAATATGTGTTCCTCATACTAAAGCGTTACCAAATATTTAATAATAATACGAGGATTTTGTTCCAAAAGGAAGTAAAAAAAGTTGGTATCTATTGGAAAGTCAGCTGGTGTCGTCCGCTGTGACGTCACTGGCAGCACTTTATTTGTTTTGCTTTAATGAATGAGTTCAGTGTCCCACAAACTACCAGGAAGGATTTCTCTTTTGTATAAAGTGTGCCACTTTAGTTTTGAACTGACTTTGCTTTCACTTTCGCTTTAAGATCGTTGTGCCCCTGCATGGACGCTTTTCTTGGTTTCATGATTGTTTTCTTGCAAAACCCCTAAAAACCTTGATTTCATTGGCTGTCAACATATAACATGAGGTGTTTTTCATAGGATCGTCCCCGATCTGCTTTCACTTTCTGTTTGAAATCATAGCAGCACATTTGCTGTCAGTTTCTGTCGTCACTTTGCTGTGCAACAATCATGACTTCAAGGTAGGGCTGGGCGATATATTGAATATACTCGATATATTGCAGGTTTGTCTCTGTGCGATACAGAAAATGACTATATCGTGATATTAGAGTATACGTTCTCACGCAATTCCTATTAGCTGTGGGCATTACACTACAGGCCTCTTCCCACCCTTTCTTGTCTCTCGTTCTCAGACATAAAACAAGCGCACCTTCTTACATACGTCACATACTGTTGCGCGTGCAACGTCAAACACCCTCGCCTAGCAGAGTTGTAGCGGCATGGGTTACGTTAGCTGTGATGCTAGCAGTGCGGTGCGAGTGGTAATACGAGAGAAAGAACGTGCAAATCTGGTAACAAATGAATGAAGAATGAATTCCCAAGCAAAAAAGCACAGGGTGCATTGTCTGGCGGTGGTTTGGCTTTAAGCGGGAAGAAGTTGAACAGACAATCAGTAACATGTCGAACAGACATCAGTAACATGTCAAATATGCGGCAGAAGCGTTGCTAAAAAAAAAATAGCATTACTGCTAATTTGTAGCATCATTTGAAAAGTCACCTGCTAGAAAAGTGCTTGAAACTCTGGATGTTAACATCTCCGACCGGTGCCACACAACAAAATGCCGAAGCAACCATTTCCACATCAACACCGTATGAAACAAATAGTCAACAACAGAAGGAGACAACGTCCGCAGTAACCTACCACATAGCGAAGGACATTCACTATTTGATTCCTATTAAGCAGCTCATTTTATTTGACAGTTCTTGAAATATCTTGTGTGACATCATGCACAAAAGTGCACCTTATTCATTTTAAAACATTGTAGTGGCGTTCTGTAAAAAAGTGCACTTTAACTTAGTGTTGTTTTGATATGTCATCTTAGTGACATCATGCACAAAAGTGCACTCATAGCTTGTTTTAAAATGTCTGACAATCCTGCACTTTCTGTTTGGAATTGGCAGGAATGTTTTTGTCACTGCTTAATAACTGTTTAATAAATACAGTTTTGGTAAATTGACTTAGTTGTGATTTCCTCTCTGCATGAAAGTTTAAAATGACCATATATTAATGCATTAATGCAAAAATGTTTTAATGTAGACACAAGGCAAAAAAAAGATGTGTCTCGTCAGTAACAACAATAAAAGGGAACGTTTGTATGGACAAAAGCAACACATTTAATTTTTAGCCCAATCATTGTGTTCTATAGAGGCCAAGAGTACCCAAACATTGTAAGAGTAGTGTTACTTTAGAATAATAGGATTTAAGTACAAAACCCAAAACATGAACGGTTTTCAAGTTAAAGTACCCATGAAAACTCACACACCCACTCGGTGTGGCGGAATTATTCTCTGCATTTGACCCATCACCCTTGATCACCCCCTGGGAGGTGAGGGGAGCAGTGAACAACAGCAGTGGCCTTCCCGGGAATAATTTTTGGTGATTTAACCCCCAATTCCAACCCTTGATGCTGAGAGTCAAGCAGGGGGGTAATGCATCCCATTTTTATAGTCTTTGGTATGACTCGACCGGGGTTTGAACTCACGACCAACCAATCTCAGGGCGTACACTCTAACCACAAAACTTGGGCGTGAGACAGAATTTGCCATCAATTCCACGTGGGTGCTCGGCATTGTCCGTGGGTGTTTGGGCCCCGAAGCACCCACAGGATCGGCGCCAATGGTTGGTACATTTTTTGAGTATCGGTCGATCGAACTCATGATTAATCGAAATCGGCAACATAAAATCCTGATTAGAACATCCCTAGCAGTTAGAAAAACATACAGCATATTTACACATCAATAGTCTTATCCATCCATTTTCTACCGCATTTGGCCATCCCAGGTACATCAATAGTTTATTTGTCATCATTTGTCCGTTTTTTTCCCCTTTCAGGTCAAAATCTGGTTCCAGAATAAGCGCTCCAAATACAAGAAGATCATGAAGAACGGGCTGTGCGGACCTGACGGAGAGTCGCTTCCCCCCCCACTGCAGTCTCCCTCGCCTCAGTGCTCGCCGTGGGACGTGAGCATAGCGGCCAAAGGCGCGCCGCCGCTGCACCCAAGCGGCTACATGAACAGCTTTGGACACTGGTACCCGGGTCACCAGCCAGACACAATGGCCAGGGCACATATGATGTGACGCTCGCCAGTCTTTTTGGTTTCTTCCTGCAAGAACTCATTGAGCTGAGGTGACGGGAATCATTTACAACATAAAACACTGGAAGCCCATATTTGAGCGCGGAGGGCAGCTATGAGCAGCATATATAGACAGATGTGCGGATCGGTACCGGACATAAACACTGTGGGGAGTGGACTTGGTTTCTTCCAATAAGCTACAAATCAGCAGCACTGTGGAACCATGAATCAATCATTTAATATTTTACAGTTGCACTCAAATTTATTCAAACGTCAGAGGGACTTCTATTTATTTGCAATGTTTGTCAACTTTAAACGATGGATTTTCTCCGCTTTGAATTGTGACTTAAATGTTATTTATGGTAACTGAAACAGGTGAAGAAGAGTGCTGCAGCAATGAATCCAGCAGGGGCGCCGTCTCACGAGTCAATTCACGCAACATTCTCCAGCAGGAAGATGCTTTGACAATGTGTACTGCAACTGCACTTTCAGTGTGCGAGTGATTTTTAATCGATGTGTAAAACTGGATTTGAAATGTGTTTAGCAACGTTGAGGGGGCATATTACCGGGTTTATAGCAGGGCTATTCAACCGGCGACCCCGGGGGGCAAATCTAAGTTCAGTTAAAAACTTGGGGAAAAACTATTTTGCAATAAATTCCTTAAAATACAAGAGTGTTCCTGTTGTCAAGAGGAACTTGGACCACTGTAAACACATTGGCAGATCATTACATTGACTATTTAACCTTGCTAGCAAACATAGAACAATGAACGTAACTGAGGGGTTTTCCAGGACACTCTAAGTCCTCTTCTTCTTTACAGTTACAAGAGTGACATATGTAACTAAGGTGTTGCTGTAGCTTGTTACTTCTTTTTTAGTCACAAGCCATTTTGTTCAACTTGTTTAGTTATGCTAGTGGTGTTCCTCAAGGCTTCATCTTAGGTCCTCTCTTCTTTATGAGTTCAGTTCAAAAACCTGTGAGGGCTGTGATAGAGAGGAGCATTTTGACTAGCAAAGTCCTTAAAAATAGCAGAACGCTCCTGTAACGCTGACAAATAAATAAACCAAAAATAAAATGTCTACTGTAGAGGACAGTGGTTCTCAGGATTATGCAAAATAAGACTAAAGGTGGCATGTGAAGTACGTCCCCCAGGTTTTAGCTTTCCGGAAAATAATTCAGTTGAATATCCCTGGTTTATAAAATTAAAAATAGGCGCTCCGGTATTCGCCATTTGCCGGAGGTCTTCAAACGTAACCCCAACCAATAGCTTGGATGTTCCGTAAACAAAACAAAAGCAAATTTAAACAGCTCAACACTTTCAGTAATGTTTTTTTTTTCAGTTTGTACATTTGCTCGTAAATGTAATTCACAACAGGTATTGAATAATTTCAGGTGCAACTGGGAATCAGGTTGTTGACGGGTTGGAACAGAGGTTTGTCAAAGACGAGTAGACATTTAAAAAGATGGCTCATGTCTGACTTGTTGGCTACAACTGGTTCTGACAGAGCAACCGGTTTTCACTAGCACTGAAGCAGGGGTGTCCTAAGCGCACCTGGAGGGCGTTTGCAACTTGCTTTTGTTTTGAAAATACCATTAAACCGCCAAAAATTTGCAAATTAGAGAAAAAATTTAGCTTATCGGCTATTGTAAAAACTGGTGTACTAATTGTCACCTGTTTTTTTTCTAAGCTGATTCATGTTATTAGTCTGTTAGGAAAATTGGAATGACCAAAATTGATTTTATTATGCTGTTGTCTGTGTAAAAAGTTTGGACACCCCTGCACTGAAGGATAACTGACATGTTAGAAAGGGGAAAAAGAATAACAGTCAGCTTGTGATCATTATGGAAATAATGGGCACTTCCCTTTGACCCCCACTGCCCAAATACAGTGTTTTCTGTGCAGGGTATTTGCACTGTTTTCAGGGATTGTGTGCCTCACACCATGTTGCACTTCATTCATCGAGCGCTACATCTCATCCACAGCGCTGGTGAATCTCATTGTGTTTCTTTGTGATTTTGTATCATACGGGAATAAGCGGCAGAAAATGGATGGATGGATGGATGGATAATTACATGTGGAAACGGGCTTCTGTGAAGATTTTCTATTGTTTCACACTTTGGCTTTGGTGAAGTTTAAAAAAAAAAATCAAATTACAGAACCAAAGGAAAAAAAAATATCTAGGAATTACAATTTTTACTATTGTGAGTGTCTCTAATCATTCTAAATTATAAAGCCATATTATTATTTATGAGGGATAAGGAACTTCAAAGGAAACAGCTTCTCCTTCCTATGAGTTTTAATACTATCAAGGTCTATTTTAGTACTTGCTCAAAAATGTGGTTTAGAATCAAGAATGTGCCTTTTTCCTTGTTTAGGGTTGCACACAATGTTATTTTCTTATATTTGGACACTGTGACATATTGGGTCCTAAAGAACAAATAATAAAATTATTTTTGGCTTAGGAACATTCTGCTTTCATTTTCTTTGTCAATGAACGCGCCTTTTAATTCTGGTACATTCAACACCGACGCCCAGGTGTGTCGGAAAAAAGTTGTTTACAAAGACCGTGTTTTGCTTTTGATATTAGCGGTAGGACAACTCATGGATGCTACACCTGTCGGTGATGAAATCACCCGCCTCACACTGCAGAATTATCTGGAAATACTTTTATTGTATTTTAATTTAATTTCTTGTTTGGATTGGCAACACTAAAAGATTGGCCCTAGTGTGTGAATGTGAGTGTGAATGTTGTCTGTCTATCTGTGTTGGCCCTGTGATGAGGTGGCGACTTGTCCAGGGTCTACCCCGCCTACCGCCTGAATGCAGCTGAGATAGGCTCCAGCGACCCCCGCCCCACCAAAAGGGACAAGAGGTAAAAAACGGATGGATGCATGGATGTTTAAAGGAAAATTGCACTTTGGGGGGAATATTGACCATCATTCACAATCCTTAAGAGAGACAAGAAAACTTTTCTTTTCCTTGTATTTGCTAGTACTGCTAATATGAGGCGGGCAGCAATGCAAGTAATTGGGATTATTCTACATATTTCGCATTGAAAGCGCTCTAAAAATTCATCCAAAAACCGCCAACAACGCTCGGTTTACATACCGTGATTTTATTAACCAAGCTATAGTGAAATTGTTATTGTAGGAGAGAACACAGAGGAACTACCTTTCTGGCGTACTGACACAGCACTTTGCTAGCTAGTTTGAACTGCTGATAACATTGGTTGAAATAAAAAAAAAAAAGCGCTGCTGTATTGCCTTTGAGTTATGAAAAGTTATTGCTTGGTTATAAATCATACATACACGCGGTCAGACCTCTCTAACTGGCTTCAGTTAAAATCCCAAGCAAAGCGGATAACATTGTTCCGAGACCAGCCAAAGTCCGCTAAGAGCTACAAGAGATCCCAGGGGCCTTCATCGAATGTGTATTACCACACAGAGAGCCAAGGTAGACCTACTACTCCTGTTCCAGCTCACAGCACAAATTCAGCCAAGCCTAAATCCAGGCCTAGGCCTTATTCGTACTGCGACACAAGAGAAGATTATTTGAGCTTGTGCCCAAAATTCAAAACCCTTTTTGCATCAGAAATTACCACATCAATCAAAGACAGAAACTGTTGGGGATGCGTCAGGAACCACATACCTGAAAAATATTAGACTTGGGGCTCTTTGAAGGAAGCCGGATCTTGAGGACCCGCTCCTTTACGTTTAAAAGACTGGCTCCTTCTTATTTTTTTTTAAGTAACTTATTTTCATCAAGGAAACAATGCCTTTTGGCAGTAACAAGATACAAGTTTGGTCAATAAATCCAAATGTATACACCAATAAATACTGATTGGTGACAATTATTTTGAAATATTGGTAATATTCTGATTTGGCTTTTGTTTTTATAAACATTTCATTATATGGTGACATTTCCCCATTCTTTATCTCTTTCGAATTCTAAATACAGCGGCTAAAAGGTTTCAGTATATTCAGGTGCTTAATACAATTTCTCCCCAAAGTTATCTGTCTACTAGAGATGTGCAGATAGGCAATTATATCATCCGTAACCGCATCACCAAAATCGTCATCCACCCGCCGCCCGCCCGTTGAAATACATCAGAGGTCGGCCACCTCTACCACTCAAATAGCTATTTAAACCCGTTTCACAGAGTAAAGAAGACAACGGGAACCACTAACATTATTGCGAATATCCAATGGTGTTCATCCTGACGACAAGAATAAGGGCGTGCTGTGAAGCCGTTGCCTTTGACATCTCCAACAACATGTACGAACCGATTGTTAGTCCAGGAACATGTTGTATGCGGCTTCCGCAATCACACGTTCAAGATTGAAAGGCATACTGGGTGACACAGAGTACACTGATGCATTGTGATATAAACAATTTTAACACTCTTACTAATATGCACCACACTGTGAAGCCACACCAAACAAGAATGACAAACACATTTCGGGAGAACATCCTCACAGTAACACAACATAAACGCAACACAACAAATACCCAGAATCCTTTGCATTGGTGACACTTCCTGAATATATTTTACACCCCCGCGCCCACAACCCCGCCTAACTGACTGAAACACGGGGGTGGGGGGTGCCGGGGTTTGCTGCCAGCGGGGTGTATAAAATAGTCAGGAATTGTCATGGATGAAAAGGATGCTGGGTATTTGTTGTGTTGCGTTTATGTTGTGTTACTGTGAGGATGTTCTCCCGAAATGTGTTTGTCATTCTTGTTTGGTGTGGCTTCACAGCGTGGCGCATATTACTAAGAGTGTTAAAATAGTTTATATCACAACCATTAGTGTACTCTGTGTCACCCAGTATGCCTTGCAGTCCTAACATGTTGCTGGACTGACAAGCAGATCGCACATGTTGTAGAAGGCGACAAAGCCGATGGTTTCATAGCACGCCCTAATACTTATTTACTGGGTGACTGCGGGCAGTCATTCTACAGAATGTTTGCGTCTCCTATTGTCTTCTTCGCTTTGTGACACGAGTCCTAAATGGCTATGTGAATGGAAAAGGATACCGATCCCTGAACCATGTATATCAAATATTTCCGAATGGTTCAACCGCCACCCGCCCGAATCTAATTAAAATCTATTTTTTCGTCATGTCACCCGCCCGACCCGCGGTTTATCCGCGGACTCCGTGGATGAGACCGCAAACCGCGCATCTCTACTGTCTACGCACACGCACATGAGTGTGTGTGTGCATTACACGTGAATAGGTGCTATATGTGGATGACTCTAACTCGGTAATGTTATTACTCCTTCAATAGATAAAGCCTGTAAAGTTATTTTTTTTATTCTGATTCTGAGGGCAAAAAGAACGTCTCTCTAATGAACAAATTACAACTGTGAGTCGGTTCTCATTGTTCACTTGAAAGAGCTGTTCAAAGAAACTCGTTCGCAAATGTCACATCTCTATGAGGCATGCAGTTTAAAAAAAGCCTGTAAAGAATGGAATCAGCAACATCTTACTGTGCTGCACAATGTGTGCCATTCAGAAGTAAAAAAAAGTACAATACTACCCGAACACGGTCTTTGTTGACCGTCCAAACCGCCCACAAAATGTCACGCTAAATTAGCTCGTGTCCCTGCACACACACTGAACACTCTAAAAGGTTTTGGCATCCTCGATAAAGGATTAGAGATGACTCTCATCTTTCTATTGCCTTGCAGCATCTCTATCTGACTACAGAGCCGGAGAACCTTTCTTTACATACTGTCATCCATAAGGTGCTCTACTATCAAGGAGTTGCTGTGTCATTTGTAATAACCCCAGCTCAAGCACCAAAAGCCAGATACACAATCCAACAAGTATTCACTGTTAGGCCTTCCAGAGCACATTTATCTTGTCAAATCACTTATGCACAAATATTCTCATCTGCAAGAACTTCCACTGTTAAACAATATCCAACCATGACTTCTCATTGGGTTTTCCTCCACATCTACTCATCCCTAGTTGCAGCTGGTCCATGTGAAAGGCCCATAGCAATGTGCACTCCTCTTGGATGGTCATTAAAAGGTCCAGCCAACTCAAGCCACCTTCCTGTTGAACACCAACACTGCTTCTGGGCTGTTTCTCCCAACTCTGCGCTCCAGCGCCATATAGATTGTCTGAGGGAAGTTGACATATCACCCTATGTGAACATAAAACTGCTACATGCTCAAAAGAAGATCAGCAGGCCAGAGAACTGCTAGAGCAATGCACCACCAAAATAAATGTGGATGGAGTGGCTAGGTATACAGCGCCGCTGGTTAGGCGTAAACAGAGCCCTTTCCTTTGGGCACCAAAGAATGCATGGGTTCCTTTGCTACGGAGCATCGAGCGCCGTCTGTCTCAAGACACAGCCCTGGCAAACACCTACTGTCAAGAAATTCAGTGACGAGAACAGCTCGGCTATGTTAAACCACTGCCTCCATCCACAGTAGACAACTGTAAACAGAAAACCCTGCAATGAGATCTGCAGAAGCTCTGGATGCCAAAGTACACCTTCTACGACAATCACAGAGTAAGGCCTTTCCCTTAAGCTATCTTTACACTAAGCCGGATAAGCCCTTAACCTAAGCCCCGTTTCAGCCACACTAAAACAGCGTTTAAGGTTCCTCCTTCGACAAATTTTTACACGGGTAAGTGTACCGTGGATTTCTTGAATCTCCGGCTCTTAGCTATGTATGGACTCATTGATCGTTTACAAACTGAGTTCGGAGAGGAAGTGACGCCAGAAAGACCGCGCCCTACACCGGAAGTGACGTCACAAAGAACAGCTTCATAATAAAGCGGTTTTGTAACTCGGAGGTAACCCGATTGCAGCTATTAAGGTTACAACACTTCTCAGACAGCAAGAGAACTTTTGAATGTCGAAGTCAGCTGTGATTCTACTTACCGAAAAACTTGTCAAAGGAGAGTCAACGAGAATGCGGGCTCCCATGGATGTGATAGCAAAGGTAGCACATGCTTTGTATTACCTGGCCGTTGAGTGAAGACTACGGAAAACGGCGAATGCTTTTGGACTGGCAAAGCAGATTGTATCAGTTATTGTCTGCCATGTATGTCGCGGACTCAATGTCCAGGTACAGAGAATATAAAGTCACCAAAAACGAATGGACAATGAAGGTGAAGACAAAAGAGTGAGGAGTGTCCTGACCAAATATCCAGCTACCTAGATTGATTGTTGTCAACTGTTCTTTGTCACATTGAGTTATTTCGTTTCCAATAAAGATTTGATTAATTTATGATGGCTCAGGTGTGATTCACTACAATCGGGGCCCACAGCACACTTGATTCCAACCATCCATCTATCTATCCATCCATCCATCCATCCATTTCCTACTGCTTTTCCCTTTTGGGGTCGCGGGGGGTGCTGGAGCCAATCTCAGCTGTATTCGGGCGGAAGGCAGGGTACCCCCTGAACAAGTCGCTACCTCATCACAGGGCCAACACAGATAGACCGACAACATTCACACTCACATTCACACTCGGGCCAATTTAGTGTTGCCAATCAACCTATCCCCGGGTGCTTGTTTTTGGAGGTGGAAGGAAGCCGGAGTACCTGGAGGGAACCCACGCAGTCACGGGGCGAACATGCAAACTCCACACAGAAAGATCCCGAGCCCGGGATTGAACTCAGGACTACTAAGGACCTTAGTTTTGAAAATCATCTTTAACAACTGGCAAGGACAGAGGATAAAATTCCTCCTCAACCCTCCAAGTTCTCACATTTTGTAGGAACCTGGAAATGATAAATTGAGTCAATAAAGGCAGCTCTCCAAGTGGCTCTGCGGGATCAGACAATGTCAGAACATGTACTGCAACCTAAATCAAATTGAAGAAGAAGGGATACTCAATGCAAAGCTGCTTGGGTCCATTTACTCAGATGCTGCTGATCCAGACTTGGTCATCCTAAATCTACTGCTTTTGGGACGACCAGATGCATTGTTACCACAGGCCATCTATGCATCCAATGATCTACTGACCAGACACGGCAATGGCGACACAGCCAGGTCCTGGCGGACCATTTTTAGTACAACATCATTCACAATTATCTTCCAGACCTAGAGAAACGGTCCATGCGGCATTAACGCACAAACAATATAACCACTGGACAAGTTACGATGGTGGTTGCTACCCAGGTCCCAATGATTAATCGGTAAAGTGTCTTGGTGCGCATGGCAGCCAAAGTGAAGATAAGGGGACAGACTTACCCGCGGCCGGTGGTAAGGCTACTGCGGCTGCTGGCTTGGGAAGAAAAGAAAGACATTGACTAAGATAAGACTTTCCTTTAAAGTTCAAATTCCTAGCAAAAGCAGAACGGCTATGTTAGAAAAGGTTTTAATTTAAGCTACGAGTAAGTACAATAGGTTTTCTGAGCTCTTACTTTGGCGCTGTAGTCTGACATTTCCTGTTCTCCTTTGAGGCACACATTAAAAGCGTTACTAAAACGGCCTTCTTTCATCTCCGTAATATCGCTAAAATTCGCTCCATTCTGTCCACTAAAGACGCTGAGATCATTATCCATGCGTTTGTTACGTCTCGCCTCGACTACTGTAACGTATTATTTTCGGGTCTCCCCATGTCTAGCATTAAAAGATTACAGTTGGTACAAAATGCGGCTGCTAGACTTTTGACAAGAACTAGAAAGTTTGATCACATTACGCCTGTACTGGCTCACCTGCACTGGCTTCCTGTGCACTTAAGATGTGACTTTAAGGTTTTACTACTTACGTATAAAATACTACACGGTCTAGCTCCATCCTATCTTGCCGATTGTATTGTACCATATGTCCCGGCAAGAAATCTGCGTTCAAAGGACTCCGGCTTATTAGTGATTCCCAAAGCCCAAAAAAAGTCTGCGGGCTATCGAGCGTTTTCCGTTCGGGCTCCAGTACTCTGGAATGCCCTCCCGGTAACAGTTCGAGATGCCACCTCAGTAGAAGCATTTAAGTCTCACCTTAAAACTCATTTGTATACTCTAGCCTTTAAATAGACTCCCTTTTTAGACCAGTTGATCTGCCGTTTCTTTTCTTTTTCTTCTATGTCCCACTCTCCCTTGTGGAGGGGGTCCGGTCCGATCCGGTGGCCATGTACCGCTTGCCTGTGTATCGGCTGGGGACATCTCTGCGCTGCTGATCCGCCTCCGCTTGGGATGGTTTCCTGCTGGCTCCGCTGTGAACGGGACACTCGCTGCTGTGTTGGATCCGCTTTGGACTGGACTCTCGCGACTGTGTTGGATCCATTATGGATTGAACTTTCACAGTATCATGTTGGACCCGCTCGACATCCATTGCTTTCCTCCTCTCCAAGGTTCTCATAGTCATCATTGTCACCGACGTCCCACTGGGTGTGAGTTTTCCTTGCCCTTATGTGGGCCTACCGAGGATGTCGTAGTGGTTTGTGCAGCCCTTTGAGACACTAGTGATTTAGGGCTATATAAGTAAACATTGATTGATTGATTGATTGATCACGTCCTCTGCGTAGTATTGGCTGGTTAAGGGTGATTGTGAACAGCACTGTGGCGTTCCTGACCAAAACATAAGTTTAAAATACCTATATTGTATGTTAGATGTTGCCTTAATCGCGTATTCGTAGTAAAGCGTACCACAGACAGTTTATTCTGTCATTATGGAGAAGCAGAAGCAAAACAACTAGGTCATGCCATTTGAGATGCGTAACGGCTGCTGAACGGCAACACCATAGAACGCTGTGACGGCACTGACTTGACTTGACTACTGGAAAAGACCGTTTTGCCTTGTCGAACAACAAATTTATTTTTCAATCTGTATCATGCAGCAACAGTAACAACATCCCAAGTGAGAGTTGTACACACACAGGCAGACACACACGTCTCATCAAACTTTTGTTAACCACTGCCCTGGTTATTCAGCCCCCGTATCCACTGATATTTGACTTACGTGCCCATATAATTGTCCAGGATATGCCTGTACTATGATTCTTTTATTTGGGACGTCAAAAGTCATCATGTCCTCATCCATCCATGTCAACGAGGTGAAAGTACGTCTGAAAACCTTTGACAAGTTGGCTTCAGGTCCACCCCTAACCTTAAAGTTTTAAGGTGTCAAATATGATGCGCCTTGAACACTGTATTTTATTTTGAAAATAATCTGGATAATCTATTTTGTGTTTGTGCCTTACATTCTATCACACACAAGCAGATTTTAGCTGAATTGATGTGTTGCTTGGTCTTGTAAATATACTGTAGAAGTTCTAAGTATAATTAGTGCAGGAATGCAGTACGGTACCGTCATGGCTACGCCGTGCCCAAATCAATCCATACATTGATTTGATTGGAAACGAAAAGAGGCCGCCGTTCTGTACTAACACAGCACGCCATGGGGGACTTTGTGGATCACAGGGAACATTTTTCATTATATTCCTAACAGTTACAGAGGAAGAGGCTAATGTTCTGTTTGCAGTCAAATGAAATGTCCTGTCATTCATTAATTGAGACTAATTTAACATGTGCTTATTGAGACACGCTACCAAATGATAAGATGAAATTTAAAAGATAAATTCATATAATGTGATGCCATAAATAGGAAAATTGAAGGTGTAAATGGAGATTAGTGCGTCTTGTGCTTAGGTTTAGGCCTGCAGAGAGAGTCTTGTTGGCACTGATGACTCGTCACTGCATACAAGACCACATTTTTTGACACTTTGTACAAATTCTTAAAACAATTTTGCTTTGGTTTGTGAAGTGGAATCTTTAAATTAGTCAACATTTTATAGCGACACAAAGGAAGATTAAACATTTTTTTGTTGCTATGTTAACCTCCGAATGTAACTTGTAAGGCTAATCCTATCCTGCACTACAGTGAGCAAATGAAACAAAATTTAGTTCTTATCTCTACTGTAAAGTTCACATTTGAATGACAATAAAAGGAAGTGTAAGTCTAAATCTCTAAGTCTAATGGGGGAAATCAATTGCATGTTTAATTAAATGTATAAATAAAATGTAATGATCGCTGTGGTATACATTTTAAACCAATTAAACCAAGTCAAGTCCAACTTTATTATATAGCACATTCAAATTAACTATGTTGACTAAGGTGCTGCACAGGCACATTAGACAATATAGGTAAAAAATGTTAAGGTAAAACAAGATAAAAAGAGAGGGGGAAGTCGCAGATTGTTTGGAAAATAGTTGCATTTTTAGCAAGGATTTAAAATGTTCTCGTTTTACAGCCTTAAGGTGCAGAAGCAAATTGTTCCACAATTTGGGGTCAGCCACAGAAAAAGCTATGTGCCTTTGAATGCTGAGTCTGGAGCGTGGGACAGACGGGAGCAGTCCTTGGATGTACTGGGAGGCAATGGAGAGTAGAGAGCTCGGGGTTATTTAGTTCTTGTCAACAGGTGGGCTGCTGTATTTTGCACCCCCTGGTGGTGGCGAAGGGCGGACCGGTCAACGCCATCCATCCATCCATTTCTACTACCAGGGCTGCTGGAGGCTATCTCAGCTGCATTCGGGTGGTAAGCAGGGTACATCCTGGACAAGTCGCCACCTCATCACAGGGCCAACACAGATCGACAACATTCACACACTAGACTAATTTAGAGTTGCCAATCAACCTATCCCCTGGTGCACGTCTTTGGAAGTGGGAGGAAGCCAGACAACCCGAAATAAAGAAAACTGCAATCATCCAGTTCTGATATAATGAAAGCATGTATTGCTTTCTGAAAAATCTGCATTTAGTATATACTTTTTAACCCCACTTAAAAGCTTGAGTTGCATGATGATTACAACTAAATTATTGGCTCATTTCATGACATAGTTAAAGAAACTGCTAAAACTCAAAGTGTATAAAAAGTACAAAGACGATTTTCTTCAGAAACATCTTGAACCTTATTAAAACCTTTTATAATCTGATTCATCTCATAATGTCAACCATAAATTACTTAACTATTTGTTAATGAGAACTGTATCAATGGTTTATTTCTTTATTTAATAAACATGTATTTACTTGTGTCTATTTATTTATTCCATTTATTTGCCTATTTACTGTTGTGGTACAGATTAAGTAAAACAAAAAAGTGTTATAATACAAAAAGTTTTAGGTTTGAATAAGTTTTGATTCTTCCTATTGCTTTTTGAACATGCTGTAATGAGGAACAAGAAATATGTTCTGTATTATGTTGAAATTGTTTGCATGCTTAAAATAAAATAACACCATAAAAATAACTTTATATGAAATGTGTCAGCATGTTTGTGTATTAAAGATAACAGATTTAATACCATTTATGGAGCTTTTTGATACCCTAATAAGGCCAAATTACACCACTAGTTCAAGAAGTTGTTAAAAAAAAACTGGATACAAAGAAACACAAATAAATATAAAGTCAACTTGTTTTTCCACTCGACTGGTATTTTAATGGAAGCTATAATTTAAAATCTACATAACTTGTAATGATGGTTCTTTGGTGAAATGTTTGCATCGATTTTGCTGTGAAAAAAAATGTTTTGGCTGCCTTCAAAAACAATGTTTTGAAAGTCAGATTTGTCAAATGCAAATTAACCGCTCTTTGCTACGCCCATTCATGCTGACTAGCATTTCGTCCCCGCCCGGACTTATTTAGAACAATATTTACATTTTGTTTTGTTTTGCCAAGATCGTGTGAAATATGGACACCGGTGATTGCCACCAGAACAGAAAGACAGGAAGCCCGGGTGTAAAACTGGTACAATACGCTGGCAATGGTTTAACTTCTACCGAGTCTTTATCGCTATATGTACATACATATGTGTAAATTGACAATAAAATGATTCAAAAATGTAAATACCTCATAAACTGATGTTTGGTTTCGCTGGCTTCAAATATATTTTCTGGGAGGGTGACTTGTCCAGCGTGTCAGCTGCCTTCCGGCGGCCATTCTCCAGCTGCTGCGCGACATCCAGACACAAGCGGTGGGAACAAGGGTGGGTGGATTGAAGATTTTTCAAGTTGTTGTTCACTTTATTCACATTTCCCACACTCAACTTTTTTTTTTTTTTTTTGAGTGATTACCTCCGTTCGCTGCGCCGTGACTTGCTTGTTCTGTGTCGGCTTTAAGGAAACAAAGACGTTCTGACCTCGGCTCCGCCACAGAAGTTACGTTTTCACCAGGTTGTGTTTGTCTGTTTGTTAGCGACATAACTTAAATAGGTTCACATAGATTTTGATGAAATTTTTCAAGAAATGTCCAATAAACAATTACCCTCTCCAAATACGAACACACTTGACTTCTTGGTCCACGCTCCCATTTTGGCGCCCCACACTGCGCTGGGGATTCTGGGAAATGTAGTGTCATATAGCTAAAGCGCCGGTATAGTACACCGAGGTTTTGTTTGACACCGCCAGGCATCACGGTTATATTGTGAGGACTTTGAAACCGAGATATTGTGGAATCTACACAAACAAATTGACAGAGGTGGGTAGAGTAGCCAGAAATTGTACTCAAGTAAGAGTACTGTTACTTTAGAGATTTATTACTCAAGTAAAAGTAAGGAGTAGTCACCCAAATATTTACTTGAGTAAAAGTAAAAAGTATGTTGTAAAAAAACTACTCAAGTACTGAGTAACTGATGAGTAACCTGATTACGGCAACAAATAGTGCACAAAAACATAAAAATAGCAATGAGCAAATTCAGAGCCAGGAATATCTCTTAAGCAACTAAAACAATAATATATATTAAATAATAGTACATTAAAATAAAATGTACTATTATTTAATAGTACATTAAATAACATAGGCATCCATTGATTTGATTGATTGATTGATTGATTGATTGATTGATTGATTAAAACTTGTATTAGTCGATTGTACAGTACAGTACATATTCCGTACACTTGACCACTAAATGGTAACACCCCAATAAGTTTTTCAACGTTTATCAATTACTTAGTAAATGACCAAGTCGAGATGATCCACCCCATATATACATACACACACATATCATTTAGACACACACATATCATATATACACACACAAATCATTTATACCCACACATATTATATGCATATATATATATACATACATACATTTATATATATATATACATACATTTATATATACAGTATATAATTTATATTTATTTATTTTGCCGTTTTTGTTCACATGTTGAAGGTGTTTTAATGACTATACATGCATGTTTAACATATAGATTCCTATATTTCATGAAGACAAGAATATAAGTTGGTGTATTACCTGATTCTGATGACTTGCATTGATTGGAATCAGACGTCCACGTTTTCAAATGGAGGAGAAAAAAAGTTCCTCTTTTCTGTCTAATACCACATGAAAGTTGTTGTTTTTTGGCATCTCATCTGTCCAGCTTCCATATTCCTTTTTATACACTTTAAGAGAAATACATTGGCGGCAAACTCCGTAGCTTGCTCGCTTGTTAGTGCTGGCTTTCGGAGACTCTTATTTTGTTAGAGCAGGCGCGATGGAGCGGCACTTTTATTGTGAAGACAGAAACTGTGCGATCAGTCTTTAGGCTTTTGACGGGAAGTACCGTTGAAATAAAAAGTGTCTTTTTTCCTTTACACTTTTGATTGATTGATTGATTGATTGATTGAAACTTTTATTATTAGATTGCACAGTACAGTACATATTCCGTACAATTGACCACTAAATGGTAACACCCCAATACTTTTTCAACTTGTTTAAGTTGGGTCATGTGACCGCCTGGCTCTGTTTGATTGGTCCAACGTCACCAGTGACTGCATGACTGGGATGGGTGGGAATAGGAACATGAATAATTAATCAGCTCTCCTCGGTCTGACCAACAATTAGTTAATAAAAATAAAAAAAAACAATAAATACAACAAATTAGAATGATTGAAGAGAAAAAAATTCTAATTTGATAATGAAAAACAAAAGAAAAATAAATGGGTGGACGAATCCTCCTGACTAGCTGCAATTGAATAATAAAAAATATAAATGATGAATAATTGGATGATGAAAAAAAGATAAAGCATAATTTTAATAAATTATATGCAATTAACTTTTCTTAATAGTGTTTTTAATATTATCCATCCTTCTTTTTATTCATTCAATTTTTTTTTTCTTTTTCATTATCCAATTGAATTTTTTTCTCTCTTCAATTATTCCAATTTGTTGTACTTATTGGTACTTTTTTTTTTTTTATTAACTAATTGACTATTTGTTGGTCAGACCGAGGAAAGCTGATTGGTCAACACTCACAATGATTAATTATTCATGTTCCTATTCCCACCCATCCCAGCCAGGAATTACCGATGGTACACTTACCAACTTTAGCCTCAGCACACAGGAGGAGCTAACCCCCGAGGTTACCCTTAGGCTTTTGGACTATAGACTATTTGTTATTATTATTACCCATACTTACCTTTTTAACTATAAGTTAATTAACCAGCTACCAATTAGCTTTATTTTTTGTGGGGGAGGTAATGCACCCCCACATTTTCCAGCATTCCCTCTCTTTGGCTCGGCAAACTGATCGACCTGACTGGGATTGAACCCAGGACCCTTTGATTGGGAGCTAGCTGTTTAACCATTCAGCTATTCTTGGTCTTCTTATGGACAGATTTCGGGCCCCAATGACATATTCAATTGATAACCTGTCTCAGTAAACTATGATACAAAACAATAGCTTTCCTAGATACCAATCAATCTGCCTGGGATTTGAACCCAGTGCCCTTTGATTGGGAGCTAGCAGCTTTAACCATTGAGCTATCCTTGGTCTTCTTTAAATACGATTTCGGGGCCCAATGACATATTTAATCGCGAACCTGTCTCAGTGAGCTATAATATAAAGCATTTACACTTGCTGCTGGAGTTTTCATAGTTACCAGTGAACCTGGCAGGGATTTGATCCTTGTACTCTTTGATCGTGAGCTAGCTACTGTAACCACTCAGCTATCCTTAGACTGCTTAGAGGAAGATTTCGGGCCCCAATGACATATTTAATTGAGCACCTGTCTCACTACTGAAAAAGAAAAACTGAGTCCTCACTGAGATTTTAACCCAGTTCCCCTTGCTTGATGGTCAACAGTATTAACCACTCAGCTGTCCTGGGTCTTATTATGCTGTGAATTCGGAGCCCTAATGACAAATGTAATCAAACACTTCTTTCTCTCTCATTTTACCAAAACTAATGGAGAGGAAGTACTAGCAGACATTCCATGCAGTGTAGACCGACATAAATCCCACCCAGAGTTAAATTGCTCTCACTAGTGATGTTTGGACAAGTGTAGCCTACCTTGGCAATACATGCCACTACATTGGAGACTCGAATATGAAGTCAATCTCCCTTACCACCATGCCACTAGAGCAGGGGTAGGGAACCTATGGCTCGCGAGCCAGATCTGGCTCTATAGATGACTGCATCTGGCTCCCCGATAAATCTGAGCTAACTGCTTAACACAATAAGTAATGAATAATTCCACTTCTTGTAATCAAAGTGTAAAAATAACATTCATAATATAAAGCATGCTCATGCATTTGAATCCATCCATCTTTTTTTCTACTGCACTTATTCAAGAAGTTGCATTAAGGGTAAGCAGTGATTTATTTATTATTGGTTAATTTAGGGTTCGCCCTACTGGGGGTTCTTCAGACTACCAAGTACCGACATGAGAGCCTTTTGTTTATTTTTTTATTTTTCAACAAGTCTCTCAGTTGCTTTCCGGCAATTGTCTTTTTCTCTATCGTTCTCGCTCGCACTCTGGCTGCAGAGTGTGAGCTGGCTGCTGCTTATAAACAGAGCGATGGGTGATTAGATAACAAGGCCCAGGTGGGCTATCTACGCAACTGTCGAAGATTTCGAGGCCTGTCCTAGCAACACCCCGCTTCGCTGCAGGCCCTCAGGCCATGCCCTCTCCACAGTTAACTTCAGAATAACAATGTTATTACAAAGAAATAGAGACCTATTATACTCTAGAAATGTTGGTCTTACTTAAAAATGCAAGCGTTTAGATGTGTTCAGTGTTGAAAATAATATTATATGGCTCTTACGGAAATGTATTTTAAAATTTTTGGATTCCTGGCTCTCTCATCCAAAAAGGTTCCTGACCCCTGCACTAGAGGAAAGACATTCAGCATCCAACATTGCAGAATGGTTGGAATAGGTAGTAGCCAGGTTTGAAATTCCCCTAAGCAAAATTATTGCTATTGTGCAGGACAATGGCGCACTTTATAAAAAAAACAAAAACATTTTTGTAACACTTGCCTTGTTTTATTTGGCAAGTCGAAAGGACATGGTGCCAGTATGATGTTTTTTTAAATAAAGTATTGGAAATGTTAGAAATGTAGTTTGTCTCTTTTGTCCGATTATTAATCGATTAATCGAAGCAATAATCCACAGATTAATCGATTATCAAATTAATTGTTAGTTGCAGCCCCAGTATATATATGTATATGTATATATATATATATATATATGTGTGTGTGTGTATTCTACGGGGTGGAAGATTAAGAAGAATGCTTGTATACAATAAACAAAACAAAAAAAACGCATCAAGGACCTCAATGAGGACCTATTTTCTGAGGGGTGCACTTTGTGTTGCCAGCTATTTAGACATAATGGCGGTGCAATGCAAGCTGTACACTGACTTTAACATAAATGCCTTGTAGAGTTGTCCCCATACCAATATTTTGGTACGGGAACCAAAATGAATTTTGATATTTTTCTAAATAAAGGTCACCACAAAAAATGGCATTATCGGCTTTACTTTAACAAAAAATCTTAGGGTACATTAAACATGTTTCTTATTGCAATCCAACAACAATTTTGTCCTTAAATAGAATAGTGAGCATACTAGACACATTTTTTTAGTATTTATAGAAAGCAAACAAAGGCTCCTAATTAGTCTGCTGACATATGCAGTAACAAATCATTCTATTATTTTGTCAAAATTATGAGGGACAAGCTGTAAAAAGGGGACACTGGGTCATCATTGTCACCGACGGCCCACTGGGTGTGAGTTTTCCTTGCCCTTATGTGGGCCTACCGAGGATGTCGTAGTGGTTTGTGTTGTGGTTTGTGCAGCCCTTTGAGACACTAGTGATTTAGGGCTACATAAGTAAACATTGATTGATTGATTGATTCTAAAGCTACTTGTTCATTTACTATTTGTCGGAATCAGAAATACATTAATAATCCATCCATCTATCCATCCATCCATTTCCTACCGCTTGTCCCTTTTGGGGTCTCGGGGGTCGCTGGAGCCAATCTCAGCTAAATTTGGGCGGTAGGCGGGGTACACCCTGGACAAGTCACCACCTCATCGCAATAATCTATCCATCCATCCATTTTCTACCGCTTATTCCCTTCGTGGTCGCTGGAGCCTATCTCAGCTACAATCCGGCGGTCGCCACCTCATCGCAATAATCCCCGGGCGGAAATTAAGATTTTCAGCACAATCCCATTTAAGAGCAGACAAACATTACAAAAAGACAGACTTCCGACCATGGCCGGCTCTACGCAGGGGCAAGAGGTGCCCCCTTAAAAAAACGTCTTGCCCCCTCAAATCAAAATTTGAGAAAGCAAATTTTTATAAACTCACAAAATTACTACATTACAAGTTGACGAAATTATCTGCACAAGCGGAAAAATCCGCCGAAAAAGGGACACACACGATATAGTAGTGTCGGCTTCCATCTCATCCCTCCCTCCGCTGTGCGTGTATTCAACATTCCACAGGCTGCGCAGCAGACACACACCCGCACACACCCCTCCGCCCTCAGTAAACATCCAATCACTGTTGCAGTATGAAAGTAAAAGAAAAGGAAGAGTTGTCATATACTTGTTAGGATGGGTGTATTTGTGTAGTCTTATCTGTCATAAACTTTCGGTGCTACGGAGTTCCTTTTTTTTTTTTTTTTACAACTTGATGAGAGCAGTGACAGCGGAGGCTCTGAGCAGCAGTGGTTTGGAAGGCAGAGAGCCTCCACTGTCCCTGTAACAAGCTAAAAGTCATTTATGATGCTGTTAATGAGGGTAAAAATGAAACATAGGGTATATATCCTGCTTAGCAGTCCTCCTCTGCTGTCCTCTGTTCAGAGCGGAGTCCCTAGCAACGGCCCGTTTTACTTAGCAACGGTCTGGCAATCGACTGCTGTAATTCTTTTTCTGTTGTTTTTCTTGTAATTCTACATAGTCAACCTTTAATGTTTCAATCTATATTTTGTAATAAACAAATTATAAGTTTCATTTGATATGACCAAGACACCTAAAAACAAAAACACTGCCGTTTTCATCAATTTACAAGCAAGTGGGCAACACACATACATAGGAGTGAATGAATTTTGTGCCCAGATGAGTGCCCATGTTCTGTTTTATAAATTAGTTTGAGATTCCTTTTTATCATTATTCATCAGACTACCTTTCAGTTTTGTAAATATTGACTGTAGTGTGTGAAGTCCTACTTTGGGTCAAAATTTATTTGCGAGTTAGGCCATCCATATGGATAAATGTTATGTTGTTGGTTGATAAAATCTGGATGAAGGATGTTTTATTTTATTTTATTCATTTATTTTTCAGTTTCCCTCCCTGAGGGATTGCCACCTTATTGTGGTCAGGGGGTGTTTGCGTGCCTCAGTGACCGTAAGAGCTATACCAGCAGGAGCTTAGTCTTCAGGTGGGACACCCAAGTTGGACAGGTCTGAAGGTAGAGGCCTGACAAAGTGCAATCCACTACTCCAGGTTGGGGTTGGACACATAGCTAAAGACCCATTTCAATGAAGAAAGCATCGTTACTATAAGCACAGAAAAAAAAGTGCTGGAGCATGATGTGTACACATGATGCCCCCTTCACATTTCTGACTGCCCCCTCATAAAAGCATGCCTAGAACCGCCCCTGCTTCCGGCGCCCCTTACAAAAAAGGTGAGAATCAGGTAAACGCCGGTGGAGGTTAGAAAAAAAAAAAAATCAGTCAAACACTGAGCCCCTGGAGAGGGGGTCCAGACTGAGGCCAATGGGGAAAAAAAACTCATAGCCATAGCATAATGTGTGTACGAGGTAAACATCAAAAAACACAAAGGACATTAAAGGCTTATTGAAACCCACTACTACCAACCACGCAGTCTGATAGTTTATATATCAATGATGAAATATTAACATGGCAACACATGCCAATACGGCCTTTTTAGTTTATTAAATTGCAATTTTAAATTTCGCTCGAAGTATCCTGTTGAAAATGTCGGTATGATGACGCGTATGATGACGGGTGTGCTTGACGTCTCGGATTGTAGCGGACATTTTTTTCCAGCCCGATCCAAGCTATAAGTAGTCTGCTTTAATCGCATAATTACACAGTATTCTGGACATCTGTGTTGCTGAATCTTTTGCAATTTGTTCAATTAATAATGGGGAAGTCAAATAATAAAGACGAGGTGGGAAGCTTTAACCTTTAGCCACACAAACACAGCCGGTGTTTCCTTGTTTACATTCCCGAAGGTGAAGCTTTACTATGGAACAAAGCGGTCGAGCGAACATGGATCCTTACCACATGTCAACCGGCAGGGTTTGGTGAGAAAATTGTGGTAATAAGTCGGCTCTTACCGTAGACATGAGCGGAGCTTGCGTCCTCCTGCAGCTGCGGACTAATCTACCTACTCAGTGGCCTAGTGGTTAGAGCGTCCGCCCTGAGATCGCTAGGTTGTGAGTTCAAATCCCGGCCGAGTCATACCAAAGATATACCTCCAAGCTTGGCACTCAGCATTGAGGGTTGGAATTGGGGGTTAAATCACCATAAATGATTCCCGGGCGCGGCACTGCCGCTGCGCGCTGCTCCCCTCACCTCCCAGGGGGTGATCAAGGGTGATGGGTCAAATGCAGAGAATAATTCCCAAGAAAGCCGACTCCATCCTCGGCCGTCCGCCAGTCTCCAGTTCGCATGGATGAGCGAGGATGCATCCAAGGACACTGTGAAGCTTTCCCAGTGCCAGCTCTGCGGCCCTGTTCCTTCAACCGCATCTCCAGTCTCTCCAAACGGACTCTGGTGTGGCAGAGACCCGGCAGCTGATCTCCACGGGTGGCAGATCCAGAAGTCAACAAAAAAGCACCACAGAAGTCACTAAAGTGCCACCCCTTGTCACAGAGTCCAAAGGGGTCCCCAACCAAAAGGCAAAAAACTCCACATGAAAACAAGTATCTTGTTATTTTCTGTTTCATCATGCTCTATCTACACTTCTGGTAAAATATAATAATCACTTATTCTTCTCTTCTTTGATACGTTACATTAGTTTTGGATGATACCACAAATGTATGTATCGATCCGATGCCAAGTAGTTACAGTTGTGAAAGTCTTCCTCCCGTGGGTTCACCTGATGCCGACAAACCTCCACGATAGCCCGGATGTCTGGTGTTAGCTATGTCTTTTTTATTTGGCAACACACACACACTAGGAAAACACACCCACCTTTTCAGTTTCCGCTCTGTGAGTTTTCAGTCTCTCTGGTCTTCCTTTTCTCTCGAAATATCCAGTGCGCGTCCGCTCAGTTACTCCAACTCCACCTATTGTGTGTCCGCCCGGCTGCCGCTAATAAGCATGGCAGGTGATTGGATGATCAACCCCAGCTGAGTAATCCTATCACCTGCCAGCTGTGCTTCGAGGCCGGTCCTTACACACCCCGCTTCGCGGCAGGCCCGTAGACCACGCCACCCTCCACAGTCATATTCAAAGTCGTCATGTGTCCAAGGACATATTTCATGGCTTTATAAACATAGTATGATTTTTTTTCTTTTTTTTTAAAAGGTAAAAATATTTTGTGACGGATAGAAAATATTGATGTAATCATCGTAGTATCGACTCGACACACTATTGTACTTGATATCATTACAGTGGATGTCAGGTGTAGATATACCCATGGCATTTGTTTAAATTCAGAAACGCCGTCTTACGCGGTGGGCTACGGTGTGTAGTGAAGCACGTTTAGCTTTTCCTCGTCCTGCAAGGATGATACTTGTAAGAAACTTACTTTATTTGGATTAGAGGTTTAGAAGTAGCTAAACACTCCCAACTGTCAGCTGCTAGCTAGCTAGCAATGTCTTAAAGCACCTTTTCCTGAGGTGTTATAGCTTCACTTTTATCTTTAGTTTTTAGGCCAAAATGCGTCCCTTCTCCCTTTTCTGTCCACACACTGTGTCTGCTTGTAAGTACTCTGTGATTGTGCGGTGCCGAACATGCTCCTCTGCTCGTAAAACCAGCAATGTCATGCCGGTTAAAAAAAAAATAAAAAAAATGGGGAACTGGTACTTTTAAAACACAGTATAGTGCCGTTTTTGATTCACTAGTACCGCAATACTACACTAGTACTGGTATACCGTACAACCCTCTCCCCACATAACAGGAAAGCAGGATCAAACTATAGCAGGGGTCGGGAACCTTTTTGGCTGAGAGAGCCATGGAAGCCAAATATTTTAAAATGTATTTCCGTGAGAGCTATATAATGTGTTTTAAACACTGAATACAACTAAATGTGTGCATTTTTATGTAAAACCAACATTAGGGTATAACACGTATGTTATTCTTTTTAATAAAAAAGAAATTCTGAAGCTAACTGATAATGAATAAAATACTTCTTACCATTCTTGACTTCTTGAACAGGTGCGGTAGAACAGTCTTTTTCAACCACTGTGCCGTGAGATACAGTCTGGTGTGCCGTGGGAGATGATATAATTTCACCTATATGGGTTAAAAATATTTTTTGCAAAGCAGTAATTACAGTCTGAAAATGATGTGGTGTTGTTGAGTGGTCGGTGCTATCTAAAGCTAATTGCTTTGTAGATGTCGGAAACAGCGGGAGGCAGGGTGAAGGTAAAAAAAAAAAAAGGTGTCTAATGCTTAAAACACAAATAAACAAAAGGTGAGTGCCCCTAAGAAAAGGCATTAAAGCTTAGGGAAGGCTATGCAGAGCAAAACTAAAAATGAACTGGCTACAAAGTAAACAAAAAAACAAAATGCTGGACGACAGCCAAGACTTACTGTAGAGCAAAGACAATGTACATCCGAACATGACATGACAATCGACAATGTCCCCACAAAGAAGGATAAAAACGACTGAAATATTCTTGATTGCTAAAACAAAGTAGATGCGGGAAGAAGCGCTCAAAGGAAGATATGAAACTGCTACAGGAAAATACCAAAAAGAGAGAAAAAGCAACCAAAATAGGAGCACAAGACAAGAACTAAAACACTACACACAGGAAAACAGCAAACAACTCAAAATAAGTCACGGCGTGATGTGACACGTGGTGACAGTACATCTACTTTGAGACAAGAGCTATGTTGATGCATGGTTGGTTATGGTTTAAAGTCGTATCCAACAATTGAGACAACAACTTTTTACTGTCAACTGAGTTTCGTTTTTAATACATTTCTGCTAGTGGTGTGCCTCCGGATTTTTTAAACGCAAAAAATGTGCCTTGGCTCAAAAAGGGTTGAAAAACACTGCGGTAGAAAACGGATGGAGGGATAAAAATGCATGAGAATTTTTTACATTTTGTACGTTATTTTTAACACTGATTACCAGTGGAATTATTCATTACTTATTGTGTTAAGCAATGTAAGATAAGATGAATCTAAGAGCCAGCTGCAGTCATCAAAAGAGCCACATCTGGCTCTAGAGCCACAGGTTCCCTACCCCTGAACTATAGTCTCGTTTTGTAACTACTCAGTTCGCTAATACAAAATGGCCAAATCAGGAATATGTTGATGTTGGTATCATTTCCGCATTCTCCTAGTGTTACTGTCATTGAAAATAATGTTTTGTATATGTTTTGTACAGTTACTAAGAAAGTTGAACAATTTAAAAAAAAATCAACCAGAAATGCATACAACAGCTTTTACAGTTCATGAGCAATTTGGAAGTGTGTTCCAATTTTTAACAAACACAAACCCCACCGCCACGTCTTCCACACGCAAGGAGATACACGTGGGAGAGTCTTGACGCCACGCTGTCTGCAGTGCGCTTATAGGAGTATTGTTATCCGACTGCAGCAGGACTGTGTCGTGTGCTTTGTAACGCTGCACCGTAATTACAGTCTTTGCAGGATTACCCTGGGCTTTGCAGCGCTTCACCAAAAGGTAAAGACAGGCACTTGTGATTGTAAGTGTGTCGCTGTCACATGTGGCAGTTTGAGTTCACCCCACGAAAACCTTTCCACCTAACACAACATATTAGTTCTTCGTCTTCTTGGTATTTTGAGTGAAATCAAATACAAATGAACGAACACAACCCCCCCAAAAATTACATTGAAAATACTTTGTGAAACGGAACCAATTTCATAAGCGAAAGTCACCATTGTTTTTTTTTTTTTTTTTTACTTGTGCATCCGGAAAGTATTCACAGCACTTCACTT
>NC_084633.1:31863021-31995521 GCF_033978795.1 Nerophis ophidion | reverse complement strand
CAGTCAGCCGCGATTCCCCTCTAGAGGATCGCCAAAAAATATCTATTTCTCGGCAGTGGTCAGTGAAAGCTGCAATGGCACTCTGTTGTAATACACTTTCCCACCACTCGGGGCAGTAATGACAATATCAAACAAACAGAAGAAGTCCGGAACTAAAAATGGCCATGTCTTGTGATCATGTTGTGTTTAGTTATGTTCGGTTTTGTTTAACACTCCATTGCTTCCTGTTTTTCACTCCCTTGTTTTGTTGCCATCGTTACTTATTGTGCTCACCTGAGCACAAATCAGAGGTAGTATTTAACGCTTTCATTTCCAGTCTGTCCTTCTGGCGTCACTGTGTTCTTTTCATGCTCTGTCCATGCTAGTTTTTCATGCCAAAGTTCATGCTGCTCTTGTCAAGCCACAGTAAGTGTTTTTTTTTTAGTTTCATGTCCAAAGTTTAGTCTTAGTGTTAGTTTTTGTTTCCTTCGTCAAGTTGTGCTTTCACCTTCTGCGCCTTTTTGTTTTCACCTTTTCGGAGTTAAAGATTCAATTATGTTTATACCTGCACGCCATGTCCCAAGTAGTCCGTCTGCTTTCCTGGGAGAACGACAACCCTGACAGAAAAAAAAACACTTACTGTGGCTTGACAAGAGCAGCATGGACTTTGGCATGAAAATATTACGCCTGTGTGGCATCGTGGTACCGGGTTCGATTCCCTCGAGGATGCGTCAAAATTGAACACAGCAAAGGTAAGTTTTAACAGATTTATTCTACAACAATGATCTAAGAAACAAAACACTGGAGCTAACAAAAGGAAACCAAAGAGGCTAGTATGAGAACTAAGTGATACAAAATGCAAACTAAACTGACCCGTAGGCACAAAAGACAAAACAAAACCTTCAGCATGAGAACTGGAATGAACAATGGCTAGCGTGAAAAGCTTAGCGAGAATATACATACATGAAAGTATTGCAGGCGTAACTCGTTGCGTGAAAAGCAAATCATGAACCCAGAAAAAATAATGAAAAGGGACGGGCTTAAATAGGGAAGTAATCAAAAGTGACAGGTGTGCAGAAACCGGGATTAGCAGGTGGGATCAATGAGCAACCATGGTGACTGACTAAACAGGAAGTAAGAGGGTAGAACGACGGAGTGATATAACAACTGGAAGTATAAACAATATGTGGTGATCCAAGAAGCGGATCGCAAAAGAAAAAATAGCATGGACAGAGCATGAAAAGAACACAATGACGCCAGAAGGACTGACTTGAAATGACATGCTTAAATACTGCCTCTGATTAGTGCTCAGGAAGCAGGTGAGCACAGGTGAGTGAAAAGCAGGAAGCAATGGAGAGTTAAACAAAACCCAACATAACTAAACAAAACATGATCACAAGACATGACAGAACCGAACATAACTAAACAATAAATGATCACAAGACATGACAAAAATCATAGAGAAGTTTCTTAAGCGCAAAAATTATGACTACAGGGGTGAAGATGTATTTCAATCAATCACTCAATCAATGTTTATTTATCACAATTGTCTCAAAGCCACAACATCCTTTTCATTTGCACTCTAATTTCATCGGCAGCCTATCGAAGAAAAATATATATTATTATTATTATTATTATAATTGTATCTCAATTGCATTTAATCAGTTTTTATGACTCCCCTTCTTTTGCAGTATATTTGGTCAGTACCTTTTTTTTTTTTTTTAAATCAGCCTGACCTAAGCGTTGACGAAGATCATTGTGACGAACACATGGTTTCATATCATTTGACAAAAGTTTAATCTGTTAAAGTGTAAGAAGGTCAGATATAACTATTGAATACGATTAAAAGCAGTAGTAAGATCACTAATTCAGTGTTAATATTTGAGTGGGCCCCGGAGCCTCTCTGTAGTGGAAATGTTTAGCCTTGAGGTCAAAAAGATTAAGAACCCCTGTTTTAACGTAAACCAATTGTTTCCAAAGTGCGGTCTAGGGGCGTTTTTTTTTTTTTAAACAACAAATAAAGTCAATGTATTATAATTGTTACATGTTACACTATAATTGTTTCATGTTACACTAACATGTGCTTTGTGGCCTATAACAGTGATTCCCAACCAATGTGTGCAGTGAGAGATTATCATTATCCAATTTCACTTAATTGGCCTGAGAATTATTTATTTACGAAAATTAATGGATCTTTGTTCATTCTTTAATGTCAGCTGTGAACGATTACATGCTCTGCCACTAAATGGCGGAACGTACATAATTAACTTTAATTGTTGTTTGTGTGGAGTGATTCCTGGGTTTGCCTTCGTAAGCCATTTCACAATGTCAGATGAATACCGAATGGTACGAAATACGGAAGCAATGTTTATACATGTTATATCTTATGGTTATATATTGCTATAATAATGTTAAACAGATTTGGGAAGGCGTGGCGCAGTTGGGAGAGTGGCCGTGCCAGCAACTTGAGGGTTCCTGGTTCGATCCCCACCTTCTACCAACCTCGTCCCGTCCGTTGTGTCCTTGAGCAAGACACTTCACCCTTTTTCCTGAAGGGTCGTGGTTAGAGCCTTGCATGGCAGCTCCCGCCATCAGTGTGTGAATGTGGAAATAGTGTCAAAGCCCTTTGAGTACCTTGAAGGTAGAAAAGCAAAGCGCTATACAAGTATAACCCATTTACAATTTACAAAACAAATGTAGATTTTAAATATACTTAGTGCAAAAGGGCCGTTTTCCACCTGGCACTAGTGTTTGACTTGTCTCCATTCAATAGTGTAACATTATTTCTTGATGTGCAAATTCTTTTGCCTTATTTCATGTCTCAAAATACTGAAAGAAAAAAAAAAAAGCATCGTTGTTGTTGTTTTTTTGACAGAATTTACCTGTTTTCAATTTTAAAGAAGTACTGATTTGGGGTTCAAATGCAAACCACGGCCATCCCTACTGTCCACTGATAGGTCCCTGTCAATGTTTTTATACCCGGTCTCTCCTCACACAGAGCGCGAGAAACCCACCACCGCACTAGAAAAGGGAGAGCTACGGCTCAACGGGAAGGGGAAGAAGTCCCGAAAGCCTCGGACTATTTACTCCAGCCTGCAGCTCCAGACCCTCAACCAGCACTTCCAGCAGACCCAGTACCTGGCTCTGCCTGACTAACTGGGCTTGTCTCAGGAGCAGATACAGCGCACTCTCACACAAAACATTTTGTTCCTTCCCTCGCTAATTACAATGATTGAGTCACATGCTGCCTTTGTTTGTGTATTTATAAACGCTCAGACATGCGTGGGTGCATTTTTTTGCAAAATGTCATCACACTCCCTTAATTGCCATGTCAGGGACATCAAAATAGTACATAGCTGTTACAACCAGCTGCCACTTCTACATACAGTTCAAAGGTAACAATGGAAAAAAAACAAAAAAAATGGGCAATGACTAATACCAGTGATGTGCGGTGAGGTTCATGGCTGGTGAGGCACTGACTTCTTCTTCAGTCAGATTTATAAACATATGAACCCCAAAGAGTATCTTATTCACCATTTGATTGGCAGCAGTTAACGGGTTATGTTTAAAAGCTTATACCAGCATTCTTTACACATACAAACTGTAGCACACAAAAAAGCACATTTAATAAAAAAATCATCATTATGGTCTTACCTTTACTTATAAATGAAGTCCATGTGCCGCTCTTTCTGAACAAAAACATCGATAACTTGTTTATAGAAGTCTACTTTATCTTTCTTCGGTTTTAAAAGTCTCTCCGTTTCGATGGAGATCACTGTCTGAAGAAATTCTTTTAGCTCCAGCGTTGGTCTTCCTTTAATTATTACCTCCTGCTTCGATTGAAAGTCCAGTTTTTTATTGTGTCGAGTGATGTACAAATTCAAAGTCGGAAATTTTGCGTTGTAGCACGGTGTGGCTAACACAGTCAAGCAAACACAATTTACGATTTGCTGTCCCAAGACTTTTACAGAGCTGATAATATCCTGCGATGGTGTATATTAGGAATGGGACTCATAACAATTTCTACAACAAAAAAAAGAAAAAAAATTTAAATACATTTTTTGAAAATTTTACATTTATTTGGGATTGAAGTATGTATGTATATATTATATATATTATATATATATATATATATAATATATATATATATATAAAATACATATATACATACATATATACATACATATATATATATATATATACACATGTATATATACACATATTATATATATATATATATATATATATATATATATATATATATATATATATAATACATTGATACATACATATGTATATATGTATATATACATGTATAAATACACATATTAATCATCAGGAGATTTAAAAAAAAAAATCTCCTGATGATTGAGGGAACCCCTCATGAAACAGTTCTGTAGAGATGAAGTAGTCTTGTGATTTTTCCCACACCTACATATTGCGCTCTACCACGGTATCGAGCACTATTCTCTGGATAATCCAATCAAGATATATATATATATATATATATATATATGTATATATATATATATATATATATATATATATATATATATATATATATACACATACATATACAGTATATATTGTATATACTTTATAGCACTATTAGTGTATATTAGTCAAATCCTAACAAACTAAGCTTCACAATGACACATAGTAAGAAGGGGATTCATAAGTCCCAATTCGTCGCAGTTTACCTGACACATGAAAAGTGACGAAATGGTATCACATGGTATCACAACCACACTTCAGCCGCCAGATGACTGTAGAGTGTTGAATCTGTTACCTGTGTCAATATTTGCCTGTACTTATTTGACTGATGCCTTTTATATATATATATATATATATATATACACTCAGTCAAAGGCTGGACTCCAGGGAGGGGTTCCAGACTGAGGCTAAGAAAAAAAAAGTCATAGCCATAGCACTCATAAACATGTTTTAATTTCCCCTCGGGGATTAATTAAGTATGTCTGATTCAGATTCTGATGTTACATAGAATCAACAAAACCTGCAACAGAGGGGAGGGAGCGGCAGCAATTGTTTAAGCGCTAGTCAGCCGTCCATCACTCCAAAGGGTAATCAAGCAATATGTCAAGAATCTAAAACACAAAAGCATAAAGAAAATAAAATAAAAAGTGTTCTGTGGCAATTCAGACTTTGACCACAGCGCCAGTTGCTATGTAGAGTGGCGCTTTCCATTATTTTCAGCAAACACGACCCCGAAAGGGTTTGATCTTGCGTGGAAAGATAAAAAACAATCAGCGCCATCCACAATGTCATTGATTGAAATGTGACGAAAGCGTGTACAGTATGTACTGTGTAATTATGCTCAGATGACGCTATCAAGGTGTGCAATCATTCTCCTGTTAACACTGAAAGCATTAGATTGTGTTTTTATAGAGTAAAGTAGGCGTGGTTGGGTGTCAGCGTCGTCGTGTCTGTTAAAAAATAATATGGGGAACCAGTACTTTTCAAACAGAGTATAGTACCGTTTTTGATGCATTAGTACCGCGATACTATACTAGTACCGGCATACCGTACAACCCTAGTTCAGTGTGTGCAAAATCAATCAATGTTTACTTATATAGCCCTAAATCACTAGTGTCTCAAAGGGCTGCACAAACAACAACACAACACAAACCACAACACAACACAAACCACTACGAAATCCTCGGTAGGCCCACATAAGGGCAAGGAAAACTCACACCCAGTGGGACGTCGGTGACAATAATGACTATGAGAACCTTGGAGAAGAGGAAAGCAATGGATGTCGAGCGGGTCTAACATGATACTGTGAAAGTTCAATCCACAATGGATCCACACAGTCGCGAGAGTCCAGTCCAAAACGGATCCGACAGCAGCGAGAGTCCCGTTCACAGCGGAGCCAGCAGGAAAACATCCCAAGCGGAGGCGGATCAGCAGCGCAGAGATGTCCCCAGCCGATACACAGGCAAGCGGTACATGGCCACCGGATCGGACCGGACCCCCTCCACAAGGGAGAGTGGGACATAGGAGAAAAAGAAAAGAAACGGCAGATCAACTGGTCTAAAAAGGGAGTCTATTTAAAGGCTAGAGTATACAAATGAGTTTTAAGGTGAGACTTAAATGCTTCTACTGAGGTAGCATCTCGAACTTTTACCGGGAGGGCATTCCAGAGTACTGGAGCCCGAAATGAAAACGCTCTGTAGCCCGCAGACTTTTTTTGGGCTTTGGGAATCACTAATAAGCCGGAGTCCTTTGAACGCAGATTTCTTGCCGGGACATATGGTACAATACAATCGGCAAGATAGGATGGAGCCAGACCGTGTCGTATTTTATATGTAAGTAGTAAAACCTTAAAGTCACATCTTAAGTGCACAGGAAGCCAGTGCAGGTGAGCCAGTACAGGCGTAATGTGATCAAACTTTCTTGTTCTTGTCAAAAGTCTAGCAGCCGCATTTTGTACCAACTGTAATCTTTTAATGCTAGACATGGGGAGACCCGAAAATAATACGTTACAGTAGTCAAGGCGAGACGTAACAAACGCATGGATAATGATCTCAGCGTCTTCAGTGGACAGAATGGAGCGAATTTTAGCGATATTACGGAGATGAAAGAAGGCCGTTTTAGTAACGCTTTTAATGTGTGACTCAAAGGAGAGAGTTGGGTCAAAGATAACACCCAGATTCTTTACCGTGTCGCCTTGTTTAATTGTTTGGTTGTCAAATGTTAAAGTTGTATTATTAAATAGAGGTCGGTGTCTAGCAGGACCGATAATCAGCATTTCCGTTTTTTGGGCGTTAAGTTGCAAAAAGTTAGCGGACATCCATTGTTTAATTTCATTAAGACACGCCTCCAGCTGACAACAATCCGGCGTGTTGGTCAGCTTTAGGGGCATGTAGAGTTGGGTGTCATCAGCATAACAGTGAAAGCTAACACCGTATTTGCGTATGATGTCACCTAGCGGCAGCATGTAGATGCTGAAGAGTGCAGGGCCAAGGACCGAACCCTGGGGAACTCCACATGTTACCTTAACGTAGTCCGAGGTCACACTGTTATGGGAGACACACTGCATGCTATCAGTAAGATAAGAGTTAAACCAAGACAGGGCTGAGTCTGACATACCAATTTGTGTTTTGATACGTTCTAATAAAATATTATGATCGACGGTATCGAAAGCAGCGCTAAGATCGAGGAGCAGCAACATAGATGACGCATCAGAATCCATCGTTAGCAATAGATCATTAGTCATTTTTGCGAGGGCTGTCTCCGTAGAGTGATTTGACCTGAAACCGGATTGAAAGGTTTCACATAGATTGTTAGACGCTAAGTGTTCATTTAACTGCTCCGCAACAATTTTTTCGAGGATTTTTGAAATAAAGGGAAGGTGAGACACCGGTCGGTAGTTTACCATGAGGTCAGGATCGAGGTTGTCATCATCATGTTGTCATATAGTCTATTGGGGTCTATGTGTGGGCCCTTAGATTAGTCACCCCCCCCCCCCCCGTGCAACGTCAATAAGCTCCTCCTTTTTCTCTACCCTCTTGTTGGGGGGCAGACTGGCTCGTACATGCACATGCATCCCCCGCTGTTGCCATACCTCACACACAGTTGGAACTTATACCTCTCAGTAGCCCGGCTACGTAAGCGCTAAAAACAAGGATGAAGCGGGAGAAGACGCTGTCACAGTGGAGGCACGTAAATAAGACCGTCCACACCCTATACTGGGGATTGATTAACGTGGACTTAAACAAGTTAAAAAACAAATTCGGGTGTTACCGTTTAGTGGTCAATTGTACGGAATATGTACTGTACTGTGCAATTTACTAATAAAAGTATCAATCAATCAATCAAAGTGGTCAGTAAAACATCATCTATGCAACATTTTCACCAAAACAACCACCTTTACATGTTATGTAGACCACCAGGACTGTGGAGGGTGGGGGTTGGGGGAGGATATCATAATAATACGACCCCACACGTGCATAAAAACATAAATACAGACATTTGAAGATTGCCATCATACATCACATCTTCACGCCATTAGGATGCCAGCCAAACACTGAACACTTTTCCTCCGCTGTTCCCAGGCGCAGCTGCAAAGTTAATGTTTCCATGAAACGTGTAGTCCCTCTGTTATTGTCCGTCACACACACACACACACACTCACACACACACACACACACACACACACACACACACACACACACACACACACACACACACACACACAACTCCCAAGCATATTGAGATTTCTTGTTTTTTGTAAAACAGCAAAGTGTTCAGATTAATGTGTTGAGGAACACCATTATCTTGGGTATACCCCCTCAACACACACACGCACACACACACACACACACACACACACACACACACACACACACACACACACACACACAGACCGTGATACCTGGCATCTTGGAGCAACGTGGGCGTCATTAGCCACTTATAGAGAGAAGCCGTCATGCTGCTGTTGGAATATGAAACCAATAATTAGAACACAATCCTCTCAGCGAGGCGGCGTTGAGCTAACGTGCTGGTGATTGACTCCATGGCACAAAAGCACCACTTAGCGCCGCTTGCTACTCGTTAGCGTTTCCACTTTATATCGGACTGCAGGCGACTGCTGTAAAAACTCCTGACAAATAGATTATGATAAGGACATGCTTGCAGTGATCTCGTAAGCGCGACTGTGACAGATGTGACAAATGTATTTGTTTCTCTCTTGGCTGCGTTAAGGACTAAGGCAGTGCTGGAACGGTGTTTATTCTGCAAGTATAATACAGAACAAGTATGATGGAAATCCACCAAAAATACAACCTCCAAGCAAAATGGCCATCTGTGTCAAACTTCTTGGATTGTTTTTGTGTGTCCTGACATTAACATGCAAGATATTCCCCTTTCTGATTATAATATGGACATGTTTGACAGGATATATATATATATATATATATATATATATATATATATATATATATGTATATATATATATATATATATATATATATATATATATATACATATAAACAAACTGACAGTTTGTGTTTTAGTTTCTCTTCTGTGTTTAGTATTTCCTGTCCTTAGTTCCTGTCTAGTGCTCTTATGTTGGTTCAGCTTCCTGTTTTCACTCAGCTGCGGCTGATTGGCATCTGGTCACACCTGATGTCAATCAGCCAGCTCCTAATTTACCTGCTTTGTTCCTGCAGTCATTGCTGGATCATTGTATTGTCAATCGGACTTGTCGTTGTCATATGTTGCCCTTGTCGTGTCTGTGATTCTTTTCATCTATTACCTGTCGTGCTACATTTTGTCCTGGTCGTCATAGCGGTAAGCTGTTCTTGTTAGCCATTAGTTATTTCCAGTTTTTCTGTTTGCTATCCTCTAGCTTCCATGCTAAAGTTCCTTTTTGTTTTCTAGCTTCCAGTGCTAGCTCCCTTAGTTTGTTATTCCGCCCACGTGCGTGCTTTTTGTTTGTTCTTGTTCTATTATTTATATTAAATAATGTCTTCATATCCAATGCCTGCCTCCATCTCTGCATCTTGGGGTTCAACAACAAATACCTCTGACACAAACCCCATTTCCATATGAGTTGGGAAATTGTGTTAGATATAAATATAAACAGAATACAATGATTTGAAAGACATTTTCAACCCATATACAGTTGAATATGCTACAAAGACAATATATTTGATGTTCAAACTGATAGACATTTATTTTTTTTGCAAATAATCATTATTTTTAGAACTTGATGCCAGCAACACGTAACAAAGAAGTTGGGAAAGGTGTCAAAAAATACTGATAAAGTTGAGGAATGCTCATCAAACACTTATATGGAACATCCCACAGGTGTGCAGGCTAATTGGGAACAGGTGGGTGCCATGATTGGGTATAAAAGCAGCTTCCATGAAATGCTAAGTAATGCACAAACAAGGATGGAGTGAGGGTCACCACTTTGTAAGCAAATTGTCGAATAATTTTAGAACAACATTTCTCAACAAGGAATTTAGGGATTGCAAGGAATTTAGGGATTTTAACATCTATGGTCCGTAAAATCATCAAAAAGTTCAGAGAATCTGGAGAAATCACTGCACGTAAGCGATGATATTACAGACTTTTGATCCCTCAGGCGGTACTGCATCAAAAACCGACATCGGTGTGTAAAGGATATCACCACATGGGCTCAGGAACACTTCATAAAACCACTGTCAGTAACTACAGTTGGTCGCTACATCTGTAAGTGCAAGTTAAAGGCCTACTGAAACCCACCACGCAGTCTGATAGTTTATATATCAATGATGAAATATTAACATTGCAACACATGCCAATACGGCTTTTTTAGTATACTAAATTACAATTTTAAATTTCCCGGGAGTTTCGTCTTGAAAACGTTGTGTAATGATGACTTGTACGCGTGACGTCACAGGGTTTTAGGAAGTGTGAGCGCTGCACACACACACAGCTAAAAGTCGTCTGCTTTAACCGCATAATTACACAGTATTTTGGAGATCTGTGTTGCTGAATCCTTTGCAATTTGTTCAATTAATGTTGGAGAAGTCACAGTAGTAAGATGGAGTTGAGAAGCTTTAGCCTTTAGCCACACAAACACACGGTGTTTCTTTGTTTAAAATTCCCAGGGGTGAAACTTTCCTTTGGATCAGAGCGCGGTCAAGCAGACATGGATCCCTACCAAATGTCAACCAGCAGGTTTCGGTGAGAAAATTGTGGTTAAAAAGTCAGTTCTTACCGGAGAAAAGCTGAGCTTGTGCCGTCCATAGCTGCCGTCGACTCGCCTGAGACATTGGCGTCAACACCCGGCCATGGACACACCCTTCCGACTATCAGGTACTATTAAACTCACTAAAACACTAGCAACACAATAGAAAGATAAGGGATTTCCCAGAATTATCCTAGTAAATGTCTTTAAAAAACTCGGAATACGTCCCAATGCTATCGCATTTTTTTTTTTAACTTTTTTTTTTTTTTGTAGTCCGCACTATCAATATCCTCAAACACGAATGTTTCATCCTCGCTCAAATTAATGGGGAAATTGTCGTTTTCTCGGTCCGAATAACTGTGCTTGTTGGAGACTCCCATTAAAATCAATGTGAATATGTGAGGAGCCATCAACATGCGACGTCATCGTCTGCGACTTCTGGTAAAGGCGAGGCTTTTTCAGGAAGTACCAAAATGGGCGAACTTTATTGTCAATTTTCTCTACTAAATCCTTTCAGCAAAAATATGGCAATATTGCGAAATGATCAAGTATGACACATAGAATGGACCTGCTGTTCCCGTTTAATTAAGAAAATCTAATTTCAGTAGGCCTTTAAAACTCTACTATGCAAAGCTCAACCCATTTATGAACAATATCCTGAAACGCCGCCGGCTTGGCTGGGCCCGAGCTCATCTCAGATGGACTGATGCAAAGTGGAAAGGTGTTCTGTGGTCTGACGAGTCCACATTTAAAATAATATTTGGAAACAGAGTCTGTGGTGTCCTCCAGAACAAAGATAAAAATAACCATTCGGATTGTTATAGGCGCAAAGTTCAAAAAAGCTAAACGTATTATTTTCGGGTCTCCCCATGTCTAGCATTAAAAGATTACAGTTGGTACAAAATGCGGCTGCTAGACTTTTGACAAGAACAAGAAAGTTTGATCACATTACGCCTGTACTGGCTCACCTGCACTGGCTTCCTGTGCACTTAAGATGTGACTTTAAGGTTTTACTCCTTACGTATAAAATACTACACAGTCTAGCTCAATCTTATCTTGCCGATTGTATTGTACCATATGTCCCGGCAAGAAATCTGCTTTCAAAGGACTCCGGCTTATTAGTGATTCCCAAAGCCCAAAAAAAGTCTGCGGGCTATAGAGCGTTTTCATTTCGGGCTCCAGTACTCTGGAATGCCCTCCCGGTAACAGTTCGCGATGCCACCTCAGTAGAAGCATTTAAGTCTCACCTTAAAACTCATTTGTATACTCTAGCCTTTAAATAGACTCCCTTTTTAGACCAGTTGATCTGCCGTTTCTTTTCTTTTTCTTCTATGTCCCACTCTCCCGTGTGGAGGGGGTCCGGTCCGATCCGGTGGCCATGTACTGCTCGCCTGTGTATCGGCTGGGGACATCTCTGCGCTGCTGCTCCGCCTCCGCTTGGGATGGTTTCCTGCTGGCTCCGCTGTGAACGGGACTCTCGCTGCTGTGTCTTGGATCCTCTTTGGACTGGACTCTCGCGACTGTGTTGTATCCATTGTGGATTGAACTTTCACAGTATCATGTTAGACCCGCTCGACATCCATTGCTTTCCTCCTCTCTAAGGTTCTCATAGTCATCATTGTCACCGACGTCCCACTGGGTGTGAGTTTTCCTTGCCCTTATGTGGGCCTACCGAGTATGTCGTGGTGGTCTGTGAAGCCCTTTGAGACACTAGTGATTTAGGGCTATATAAGTAAACATTGATTGATTGATTGATGTGATGGTATGGGGGTGAATAATTTCGCCACACCTAGTGTGTGTTTGACTATCATCCATCCATTTCCTACCGCGTGTCCCTATCTCTGCTGCATTCTGTCAAAACGTGGACTTGAGGGTTTGTTTTCTCAGAATGCAAAGGAAAGTTGGAGCGGGCAAGGCGTGAAGGTAAGGAGATATTTATTAATTAATATAAAAAAAGGAACAAAAGGTGCACACAAGGCGGAAGTACAAAAACTTGGCTAATAAAACCAAAACTTGCACGAAGGCAGAAACTATGAAGATGAAACAAAACTCGATAACTGTGACATGAAAAACAAAAACTTACGTGGCATGGCAAGAAGCATAACTATGGACCGTATCGGAGGTAAAGTCGCCAGGCTGATTTCCTGGCGACTTTCGGTTTAAATAAGTGACCTGGTTAGTGAAAACAGGTGCGGACTCCAAATGTGACACAGGTGAAACTAATGGTTGCTATGGTGACATAACAAGAGTGAAAAAGCAGGAACTGAGTGTCCAAAAACCAAACAAAACACTTAAACCAAAACATAATCACAGACATGACACATTCAGGGGGAAGGCGAAGTACACCCTGGACAAGTTGCCCGCTAATCACAGGGCCAACACATATAGACACAAATTCACACTCACATTCACACACTAGGGCCAATTTAGTGTTGCCAATTAACAAATATTCCCAGGTGCATGTGTTTGGAGGTGGGAGGAAGCCCGGGTACCCGGAGGGAACCCACGCAGTCACGGGGAGAACATGCAAACTCCACACAGAAAGATCCCGAGCCCGGGATTGAACTTGTTTTAGAAAGATGGCTCACGTCCGACTTGTTGGCTACGACTGGCTGTGACGGAGCAACCGATTTTCACAAGCACTAAAGCACCTTGCCTTTGTTTTGAAAATACCAGAGAAAAATGGGACAATTTGAGGATAAATGGTATACAAAAATATATACTAATATGCACATGTTTTTTGAGACTAAATTGAAAATATAAAAATGGATTTTATCATGCTGTTGTCTGTGTAAAAAGTTTGGACACCCCTGCACTGAAGGATAACTGACATGTTAGAAAGGGGAAAAAGAATAACAGTCAGCTTGTGATCATTATGGAAATAATGGGCACTTCCCTTTGACCCCCACTGCCCAAATACAGTGTTTTCTGTGCAGGGTATTTGCACTGTTTTCAGGGATTGTGTGCCTCACACCATGTTGCACTTCATTCATCGAGCGCTACATCTCATCCACAGCGCTTGTGAATCTCATTGTGTTTCTTTGTGATTTTCTATCATAATTACATGTGGAAACGGGCTTCTGTGAAGATTTTCTATTGTTTCACACTTTGGTTTTGGTGAAGTTTAAAAAAAAAAAAATCAAATTACAGAACCAAAGGGAAAAAAAATATCTAGGAATTACAATTTTTACTATTGTGAGTGTTTTTAATCATTCTAAATTATAAAGCCATATTATTATTTATGAGGGATAAGGAACTTCAAAGGCAACAGCTTCTCCTTCCTATGAGTTTTAATACTATCAAGGTCTATTTTAGTACTTGCTCAAAAATGTGGTTTAGAATCAAGAATGTGCCTTTTTCCTTGTTTGGGGTTGCACACAATGTTATTTTCTTATATTTGGACACTGTGACATATTGGGTCCTAAAGAACAAATAATACAATTATTTTTGGCTTAGTAACATTCTGCTTTCATTTTCTTTGTCAATGAACGCGCCTTTTAATTCTGGTACATTCAACACCGACGCCCAGGTGTGTCGGAAAAAGGTTGTTTACAAAGAGCGTGTTTTGCTTTTGATATTAGTGGCTGCTACACCTGTCGGTGATGAAATCACCCGCCTCGCACTGCAGAATTATCTGGAAATACTTTTATTTCAATTGATTTAATGAGTGTGAATGTTGTCTGTCTATCTGTATTGGCCCTGCGATGAGGTGGCGACTTGTCCAGGGTGTACCCCGCCTCCCGCCTGATTGTAGTTGAGATAGGCGCAAGCGACCCCCGCCACCCCAAAAGGGAATAAGCGGTAGAAAATAGATGGATGGATGGATACTTGTTTAAAGGAATATTGCACTTTTCGACCCTCTTTCACAATCCTTATGAGACAAGAATACGCATCTTTCCCTTTTATGTATTCGTGTTCCAAATATTGAAAAACTGCTAGCACGAGGTGGCTAACAACGCAGAGAATTAGCATAAGGGTCTTCTAAAGATCCCCAAAACTCGTTTTAAAACCTGTGAAGACCTGACATTCCAGGCTAGAGCTGCAAGACTCTGGAACAACTTGCAGCAGTCTCTCCGTGATCTTGACTGTGTTGAAACATTTGAAAACTTCTCTTTTTAGTATAGTTTTTAGTTAATGCACCTTTTAACGATCATTTTTTATCCAGTTCGTATCCTTTTTATGATGTTACCCCTGTTTGAATTAATTATTGTTTTACTTTACCTATGTTTTGTAAAGCGCTTTATAAATAAAATGTACTTAGTTACTTATATTAATCAATTCCGCCTATAAAGCGCTCTAAAATATAACCCAACAACGCTGTGTTGACATGCAGAGCGTCTTGCATATTGACCAAGCTGTAGCGACGTTGTTATTGTAGGAGCTAACACCGAGGAACTACTTTTCTGGCGTAGTGACACAGCGCCTACTAGTGAGTTTGCACCACTAATAACGTTGGTTAAATTAAAGGAAAAGAATAAGCTTGAGCTTTCGCCTCACTCCCTTTGAGTAATGAAAAGTTAATGGAAGGTTATAAATAGGGATGTCCGATAATGGCTTTTTTGCCGATATCCGATATTGTCCAACTCTTAATTACGGATACCAATATCAACTGATATCGATATATACCGTCGTGGAATTAACACATTATTCTGTTGCGATGCCCCGCTGGATGCATTAAACAATGTAACAAGGTTTTCCAAAATAAATCAACTCAAGTTATGGAAAAAAAAAAGGCCAACATGGCACTGCCATTTTTATTATTGAAGTCACAAAGTGTATACATTTTTTTAACAGGCCTCAAAACAGCAACTTGGAATTTGAGACATTTTGAGAGCATGAGGCGGTTGAAGTGGGCGGGGGGCGGGGATGGGGGGGGGGGGGGGTGTAAATTGTAGCATACCGGAAGAGTTAGTGCTGCAAAGAGTTGTGGGTATTTGCTCTGTTGTGTTTATGTTGTGTTACGGTGCGGATGTTCTCCCAAAATGTGTTTGTCACTCTTGTTTGGTGTGGGTTCACAGTGTGGCGCATATTTGTAACAGTGTTAAAGTTGTTTATACGGCCTCCTTCAGTGTGACCTGTATGGCTGTTGAGCAAGTGTGTCTTGCATTCACTTGTGTGTGTGAAAAGCCGTAGATATTATGTTACTGGGCCGGCATGCAAAGGCAGTTCCTTTAAGGTTTATTGGCGCTCTGTACTTCACCCTACGTCTGCGTACACAGCGGCGTTTTAAAAAGTCATATATTTTACTTTTTGAGACAGATACCGATAATTTCCGATATTACATTTGAAAGCGTTTAGCGGCCGATAATATCGGCAGTCCGATATTATCGGACATCCCTAGTGATAAATCAAGCATGGCGGAAATTTGTGGCAACAAGCCGGGAACTTGGTCAACTTTGAAATGTGAAAATCCCCTGAAGAGCAGGGATACCAGCCAAACAGGCTTGTAGGGATGAAATAGCCTCTGTGTTTTCCCCGACCTAACGTATATTCCGTTCTACTCTGGTATTTAGCACGGTATAACGGATAAAACACAGTAACCTTGAATATATATATATATATATATATATATATATATATATATATATATATACATACATACATATATATATATACATACATACATACATATATATATATATATATATATATATATGATATAGTCGCACCTTCTCATATAATGCATTTTATTTATTTTCATGACTATTTACATTGTAAATTGTCACTATTCAAAACTATGAACGAACACGTGTGTAGTTATGTACATAATAAAAAAAAAAAGGTGAAATAACTGAAACATATTTTATATTGTAGTTTCTTCAAAATAGCCACCCTTTGCTCTGATTACTGTTTTGCACACTCTTGGCATTCTCTACATGAGCTTCAAGAGGTAGTCACCTGAAAGGGTTTTCACTTCTGAGGTGTCATAGTTTTGATGCCTTCAGTGACAATCCACAATGTAAATAGTCAGGAAAAGAAAAGAAAACGCATTAAATGAGAAGGTGTGTCCAAACTTTTGGCCTGTACTATATATATATTTGAAGTTGTCTTTATTTTAAAGTTTTCATCCTGTGTGTGTGTGTGTGTATATATATATATATATATATATATATATATATATATATATATATACATATTCACTGTATGTACAAACATCATAGGGTTTATTCTGTACATACAAAGCATCATTTACTACAAAACGTGTGATTTTGCACAAATTTTATGAATCACACATGAAGTTAGAAAAGGCTACTTATTATATCAGCATATTTATGTGCACCCAGAAAAAGTGTCCCCAGTCATATAGATTATTTAAACATTGATTTGTGTAGAAATATAACAAGTTACATTACCAACAACTTTTCAATCAAGGCATGAACGTAACGATCCACATGTTGTAAACTATCACTAATCAGCAGCATAAGTGCTTATTAGTGTCCATTCATGCAAGTGTTGCCCCATGTGACAATTCGACACATAGCTCCGCCCCCTCTGAAGTGCGACATCCAGTGGATACATTTGGAACGGAAGTTGCTTTCATTTAAAAATGTCAGTTTATATTTGTATTTAGAAAAGTCGTCATGCGGGCTATGTGACACCTGTTCGTAGTTTGCCACCCCTGGTTTGGATAGGTTAGCATCTACAAACCATCCTTTTAGAAGCTTTGATGTCGAAAATTTATTATTTGTCAACCATTTAAACTGTCCAACAATATAAGACAAGGTGTCTGTATCAACACAACTCCCATGGTTGTCGTTGACTTTTTGTAGGATTTGTTTTTTGACGAGTATTTTAGGGTTATCCAATAATCTGGATTAGTTTCAATGTTCGATAAATTATTGTTCGATCAAACAAACTTGTCATTATCCGTGGACCGGATCATGTTTTTGTTATGTTCCCTTAGTTCCCGTTTTGTGCACCTCTGGGTTTTGTTTTGGTTTCTATGGGGATTAATTGGGTTCACCTGCCTTTGGTAAGTGGTCAACTGCAGGTGAGCGTGCCAACCACAAACCAGAAGCAGGTGAACCCAATTAATCCCCATAGAAACTAAAACTATTTTCCAGCATTCTTCCAAAAGCACATTGGTGAGGTCACTCACCGATGTTGGTCGAGAAGGCCTGGCTCTCAGTCTCCGTACTAATTCATCCCAAAGGTGTTCTATCGGGGTCAGGTCAGGACTCTGTGCAGGCCAGTCAAGTTCATCCACACCAGACTCTGTCATCCATGTCTTTATGGACCTTGCTTTGTGGTCTGGTGCACAGTCCTGTTGAAAGAGGAAGGGGCCCGCTCCTAACTGTTTCCACAAGGTTGGGAGCACGGTATTGTCCAAAAATGTTGGTATCCTGGAGCATTCAAACTTCCTCTTACTTGAACTAAGGAGCCAAGCCCATCTCCTGAAAAACCACCCCACACCATAATTCCTCCTCCACCAAATTTCACACTCAGCACAATGCAGTCTGAAATGTATAGTTCTCCTGGCAACCTCCAAACACAGACTGGTCCATCAGATTGCCAAATGGAAACGCGTGATTCATCACTCCAGAAAACACATCTCTACTGCTCTAGAATCCAGTGGCGACGTGCATCCCATGCTTTGCATTGGACTTGGTGATGTATGGCTTAGATTCAGCTACACGGCCATGGAAACCCATTCCATGAAGCTCTCTGCGTACTGTACGTGGGCTGATTGGAAGGTCACATGAAGTTTGGAGTTCTGTAGCAACTGACTGTACAGAAAGTCTTTGCACTATGCGCTTCAGCATCCGCTGACCCCTCTCTGTCAGTTTATCTGGCCTACCACTTGTTGGCTGAGTTGCTGTTGTTCCCTAACTCTTCCATTTTCTTATATTAAAGCTGACAGATGGCTTTGGAATATTTAGGAGCGAGGACATTTCACGACTGGATTTGTTGCACAGGTGGCATCCTATGACAGTTCCACGCTGGAAATCACTGGGAGCGGCCCATTCTTTCACAAATGTTTGTAGAAACAGTCTCCATGCCTACGTGCTTGATTTTATACACCTGTGGCCGGGCCAAGTGATTAGGACACCTGATTCTCATCATTTGGATGGGTGGCCAAATACTTTTGGCAATATAGTATAGGAGAATTTAAGGTTTTGACCATCAGAGAGAGCTTTTCTGGCCCTGAATGATTCACCACAGTATATAACCTCAAATCTTTTGACACCTTTGTACAAAGTAAAAAAAAAACAAAAAAAACACTGTATGAAAATAAACACTTTTGCTCTGTTTTGAGAAGTGGATCTTTTAAATTAGTCAGATTTGACAGCATCAGGAAACAAGATTAAAACAGTGTTGTTGCTGTCATGGTAACTAACCTCCAACGGGGGAACGGCAATTCCTAATAGATCATGACAGATACATGTGCCATTACGTTTATAAAAATAATGTCATGAGTATTGCGACATACATTCGAACCAAATAAATGACAATGAGCGGTAATGATCATCCTATTTTTATCCTTCCTTGGATGTCAAACCAATTGTCACGATAATCATTTTGTTTGGTTCCATTAGCGCCAATTAACCTGCTAGCTGAGAAGACAAATTAAGCGCTCGTCATAAACTTCCCCTTTCTCGCCGTCCAACATCTGCTTTTCAAGTTGTAAAACAAGTACTAATTGTTATAATGACTTAATTGCTACATTTTACAATTACTTACCTTTAGCTCACCGGTTCGGGTAGCTACAGGTTGCTTTTCTTTTTAAAGAGAGAGAGAAACTTTTGAGCAGAGGATGAATAACCGCTTTTTTGAATGCTAGGGGAACAGTGCCAGAGGAGCAGTGCCCGAAGAAAGTGATAAGCTTATAATATTTAGCACTGGTGGATCCAACAAAACAAAGGGCTCCTTGATAAGTTTCCCAGGAAGTGGGTCAAGTAAACATGTTTGTTTTATTCCATTTGCATTCCAGCTTTCTACATGATAACTCATGAGCTCTAGTTGCTTCTGCAAACCATGGGGTACGCCTTTTAGTTAAAAAATCAAGCACATTTCGAGGCAATAATAATGACATATATATGTGTATGTATGTGTATATATATAATATATATATATATATGTATGTATATACAGTATGTATATATTTATATATTTGTAAACATATGTGTATATGTATGTACAGTATATATATATATATTCAGTATAGGTATATATGTACTGTATATGTATATTTATATATATATATATATATATATATATATATATATATGTATAGATAATTAGGAATTAATATAATTGGTGCATTAGCAACATAATTAAACAGAAATATCAAGCAGCTAAAATAAGCCAAACTTCGGAGAAGTGTGGAGAGTGTTTAGCCATTTTCCCAACATGCTTTGTAATAGATTTAAATGGATGTAATTTTTTTTTTAATTGTTATGGTTTATGGATATTCTTTATAATGTCCACAAAGTTGAGTCGCGGTTACTTTTAGACCTCCACCCCAGATCACACCTCACTCCAACCCACTTCTCCAAAGTGGGCTGGCTCAGGGTGGAGGACAGAGTAAAACAACTTGCACTGAGCCTAGTCAATAAAATCCGCTACACCTCCCTGATAGCGAAGTACATGTCAAACACCGCCATAACCACAACACCAGGGGGAGCTCCACAAACCACGTTAAACCCAGATTCTGATCCAACAAAGGTCTTAACTCATTCTCTTTCTATGCCACATCAATGTGGAATGCACTCCCAACAGGTGTAAAAGTAAGTGCATCTCTATATTCCTTCAAAACCGCTCTAAAACAACACCTCCAGGCGACTTAAACCCTTTACTAATACCCTCCTCCATTCACATCCCATCTCCCCGGATTATAAACAACTCAAATGTACTTCTAATGTATATACTTGTTCTTATGCTATCTGAACTCACTATATTCTCTGCTGGCTGTACATATCCTACTAAATAAGACTTACACTGTTTCAATGTCCACATTTCTCTGTTGATGCAATTGTTGATGACTGAAGTTCTGATATCAACCAAAGCTCCTCATCCCACCCCCCGGATTGTAAATAATGTAAATAATTCAATGTATATACTATGATGATTAACCTATGTGACTGTATTATGTTGATAGTATATATTTGTACCATGAATTGATTTAACGTGGACCCCCACTTAAACAAGTTGAAAAACTTATTCGGGTGTTACCATTTAGTGGTCAATTGTACGGAATATGTACTGAACTGTGCAAGCTACTAATAAAAGTATCAATCAAACCAATCAATCAATCAAAAAGAGTGAGCAGTTTGTGTCATGTGATAAAATGTCTGTTGATGTTTTGTGTTGGCTGGATTTTTTATTTTTTGCACCGTGACTAGGGAGAGTTGTTAGCATTGGGTCTTATAAATAAATACTGTTCAGAGTATCAATGGAGCATAATTAAATGTCACATGATGTCGACAATGCAGTATTAAAAATAGTTACACTTTTAAAATGGATCGACCAATATTCCCAACTTACAAACCCTGTTTCCATATGAGTTGGGAAATTGTGTTAGATGTAAATATAAACGGAATACAATGATTTGCAAATCCTTTTCAACCCATATTCAATTTAATGCACTACAAAGACAAAATATTTGATGTTCAAACTCATAAACTTTATTTTTTGCAAATAATAATTAACTTAGAATTTCATGGCTGCAACACGTGACAAAGTAGTTGGGAAAGGGCATGTTCACCACTGTGTTACATCACCTTTTCTTTTAACAACACTCAAAACGTTTGGGAACTGAGGAAACTAATTGTTGAAGCTTTGAAAGTGGAATTCTTTCCCATTCTTGTTTTATGTAGAGCTTCACTCGTTCAACAGTCCGGGGTCTCCGCTGTCGTATTTTACACTTCATAATGCACCACACATTTTTCGATGGGAGACAAGTCTGGACTGCAGGCGGGCCAGGAAAGTACCCGCACTCTTTTTTTTACGAAGCCACGCTGTTGTAACACTTGTCTTGCTGTAATAAGCAGGGGCGTCCATGATAACGTTGCTTGGATGACAACATGTTGTTCCAAAACCTGTATGGACCTTTCAACATTAATGGTGCCTTCACAGATGTGTAAGTTACCCATGCCTTGGGTACTAATACCCCCCCATACCATCACAGATGCTGGCTTTTGAACTTTGCGCCTATAACAATCCGAAAGGTTAATTTCCTCTTTGTTCTGGAGGACACCACGTCATCTTTTTCCAAATATAATTTGAAATGTGGACTCGTCAGACCACAAAACCCCTTTCCACTTTGCATCAGTCCATCTTAGGTGAGATCGGGCCCAGCCAAGATGGCGGCGTTTCAGGATATTGTTGATAAATGGGTTTTGCTTTGCATAGTAGAGTTTTAACTTGCACTTACAGATGTAGCGACCAACTGTAGTTACTGACAGTGGTTTTATGAAGTGTTCCTGAGCCCATGTGGTGATATCCTTTACACACTGATGTCGGTTTTTGATGCAGTACCGCCTGAGGGATCAAAAGTCCGTAATACCATCGTTTACGTGCAGTGATTTCTCCAGATTCTCTGAACTTTTTGATGATTTTACGGACCGTAGATGGTAAAATCCCTAAATTCCTTGCAATAGCACGTTGAGAAATGTCGTTCTAAAACTGTTCGACAATTTGCTTACAAAGTGGTGACCCACGCCCCATCCTTGTTTGTGTATTACTTAGCATTTCATGTAAACTGCTTTTATAACCAATCATGGCACCCACCTGTTCCCAATTAGCCTGCAAACCTGTGGGATGTTACATATAAGTGTTTGATGAGCATTCCTCAAATTTTTCCGTATTTATTGCCACCTTTCCCAACTTCTTTGTCGTGTGTTGCTGGCACCAAATTCTAAAGTTAATGATTATTTGCAACAACAAAAAATGTTTATCAGTTTGAACATCAAATATGTTGTCTTTGTAGCATATTCAACTGAATATGGGTTGAAAATGATTTGCAAATCACTGTATTCCGTTTATATTTACATCTAACACAATTTCCCAACTTTTATGGAAACGGGGTTTGTAATTAATGACTCCCATTTGGCGAACTAAATTAATGACGGACTGTAAAATCTGCAATTAGTTGTATTTTAGTACATCATTTAGATCTTGGACAGGTTAAACGGAACATGTAATTTTTGTTGTATTTTTTAAGTGCAATGACAATAACATTCCATTCCAAAACTATCGGAATGAAAAGAAATCAAAACGACGTTTGATCAGTTGAGTCATGTTCCGTCAGCCAGAACCCAAACTTGGGTGGAAAAACCACGTTTCCTGTGAGGGGAAGCAGCCACAGGTCACTACAAGTCCCTGTCAGCTCCCTTGAAGATGTTCAGACACATTCCTCTCTGACACCTGGAAGCAGAGGGCTCAGCGCAGGAAGGCACGTCCTTAATGAACATGGCAGGTGTCCTTCTAGGCCACGCCTCTTGCACTCCTGGTGTCAGACCCGAATGATGTCAGGACGAAATGAAGGAAGGTAAGGGTCTAAACTTTTGGGAAAGCTCTCGTCCACGGTTGCACAAAAGACCTCGGTTCCAATGATTATATTTTTACTTTGTGACACTGGTTGGACAAGAAGGACTGGCTTTGAACACGAGGAAAAGGATATTCAGTACAGTCGTAATCTTTAACAAAAGGTCCAGTCACGTCCAAACCGTACTAAAAAACCAAACATTTTTCATGGAAATCCTTATAGGCTGTTCCTGGCACTCCAAAAAATATGAACAAAAATAAATTTTATAGGGAATAATTATGATGAAATACATATAGAGAAAATTCCGGTCAAAAAAGCGCTCCTAAATTTAGGCCACACCCTAATTTCATTTTGCACAGTACATATAATGGCTGCACAAGTCTAAAGACCATAGGTGCACATTGAAGCATGAAATATTTACACTCACAAAATGTAATTGTAACACAACATACAGTACCGGTGAAGTCGCTGAGCATGTTCTTGGTCCTTCTCTTCTTCTTGCATGCTGAAGCCACTGAAGTCCTCTGTTTCGGCCTTTCGGAGCCCGTGACTGCTGGTAGATTTCCGTGTATTCTTTATTGATGGCCTGTTGGATGTTCTTCAGCTATGAGTGTATTCTGTCCTTTCTTCTCCACATGAGGAGAGTGAGTCCATAACGCGTTAAATGGCTGACAGAATGATTCTGTGAGTGCGTGTGAATCAAAAGTGCCCTATCTTGCAAAACCAACTTTTGTAACCCGATGGTACCCGTCCATGTGTATAGGGGATCTGCGTGAGTCCCGAAAATCTGAAATCAAAGCGTGGAGTCTTTGCATAGATATTTATAAAAAATAATCGTGCCTTCCTTCCTAATGTGGAAATACAGTCAAAGCGCTTTGGGCTCCTTAAAAAGGGGGTAGAAAAGTAATTTACTTCCTCCAAACGGTCTGTTTGGAATTTTGTTTGAGTGTGGCGTCAGCTGATTATCCGGTAGAGATTTAGCCAAACATCCTTGCGCGGGGTCTGTCATTTTTAATTTACGTAACTGTGAGCTGTAGTTCGAACAAAGACATGGTCAATATCCGACCCGGTGTTTCGAAAATGCTTCGTTGTTGGTTGTAACAAGTTGAAAAACTTATTCGGGTGTTACCATTTAGTGGTCAATTGTACGGAATATGTACTGTACTGTGCAATCTAATAATAAAAGTCTCAATCAATCAATCAATCAATCAATCATGTCACTACACGCAAGCCCCGGTCTCATCTTAAAGGCCTACTGAAACCCACTACTACCCACCACGCAGTCTGATAGTTTATATATCAATGATGAAATATTAACATTGCAACACATGCCAATACGGCCTTTTTAGTTTACTAAATTGCACTTTTAAATTTCCTGGGAGTTTTTTCTTGAAAACGTCGCGTAATGATGACGTCACGGACTGTTAGGAAATATGAGCGCTGCACACAAACACAGCTAAAAGTCGTCTGCTTTAACGGCATAATTACACAGTATTTTGGACATCTGTGTTGCTGAATCTTTTGCAAATTGTTCAATTAATATTGGAGAAGTCAAAGTAGAAAAATGGAGTTGGGAAGCTTTAGCCCTTAGCCACACAAACACACGGTGATTCCTTGTTTAAAATTCACGGAGGTGAAACTTTACTATGGATCACAGCGAACATGGATCCCAACCGAATGTCAACCAACAGTTTTCGGTGAGAAAATTGTGGTAAAAAGTCGCTTCTTACTGGTCATCAGCTGAGCTTGTGCCGCCCATGCAGCTGCCGTTGACTTCCCTGAGACACTGCGCGTCAACACACCCGACTATCAGGTACTGTTAAACTCACTAAAACACTAACAACACAATAGAAAGATAAGGGATTTCCCAGAATTATCCTAGTAAATGTGTCTAAAAACATCTGAATCTGTCCCAATGCAATTGTGTTTTTATTTTTTTAACTTGTTTTATTATTTTTTTTTCTAGTCCGTCGCTATAAATATCCTCAAACACAAATCTTTCATCCTCGCTCAAATTAATGGGGAAATTGTCGTTTTCTCTGTCCGAATGGCTGTTTTTGTTGGAGGCTCCCATTAAAAACAATGTGAAGATGTGAGGAGCCATCAACGGGTGACGTCATCGTCTGCGACTTCCGGTAGAGGCAGGGCTTTTCTCTTAGCACCGAAAGTTGCAAACTTTATCGTGGATGTTCTCTACTAAATCCTTTCAGCAAAAATATGGCAATATCGTGAAATGATCAAGTATGACACAGAATGGAACTGCTATCCCCGTTTAAATAAAACAATCTTATTTCAGTAGGCCTTTAAGAAGTAAGAAGCGCCTCGCTAACTTTTTTGTTTGGCGGCAACGTGCCTCCAACTGTGAAGCAATATCTCTTCGGGTGTGGCAACCACTTTGAAGATTTTTGCCTTACAAACCTGCGCTGGTTTTCCGAAAAAGTACTTCTAGGCTGTGTTCACACTGCGGGTCAATTCCGATTTTTTTGCCCGTGCGCTACCTGTATCGGATTTTTTTCATGTCAGTGGGAACAGTGCGATTACGATTTTTTTCCAGGCCTCTGTGGAAATGTATCAAATATACATGCAATGGGCCTTTAATGTGGTTGCATTCATCTGACCAGAACATCATCAAAAAGCGATACGCGTCATAATTTTTCCCCAAATTAGATGGTTATAAAATACGTACAGGTGAAAATAACATGTTTTAGAAACTGCAATCAATGTTCCACCACTGTGACGCTTCAAGCAGACATTGAAAAAAATAATCCTATAAAACTGCCAGAGACAAAATATGTGTCTTCTTCCTTCTTAATCTTCTAAGTAGTTCTGGGCGCATACTTGCCAACCTTGAGACCTCGATTATTTACATTAGGTTATTTACAATCCGGGGGGATGGGATGTGAATGGAGGAGGATATTAGTAAAGGGTTGAAGTTGCCTGGAGGTGTTGTGATACATGTACAGCAGATGGCAGTATTGTCCTGTTTAACAGTGTCACAACATTGCTGTTAACGGCAGACGAACTGGTTTACGGTAGACGAAAACGTGACTGCTGTTGTTGTGTGTTGTTACCGCCCTGGGAGGACATTAATGAAACTGCCTAACAATGAACCCACATAAGAAACCAAGAACTCGCCCTTGATCATTCTACAGTTATAATATCATTGAGCAGACACGTTGTTTGGATCGTGGGAAAGCGGACGTGAAAACAGGCTGTCTACACTCAGGTCCGCATGGAGCTGGAGGCAGAGCTGGAGGCCACGACCCCTCCAGCTCTGCCTCGATTTCGGGAGAAAATTTATCCCGGGGGGTTTTCGGGAGAGGCGCTGAATTTCGGGAGTCTCCCGGAAATTGCGGGAGGGTTGGCAAGTATGTCTGGGCGATATATCAAATATACTCTATATAACGCTGTGTTTTCATAGGATCTTCCCTGATCTGCTTTTACTTTCTGTTTGAAATCATTGCAGCACATTTACGGTCAGTTCTGTCATCACTTTGCTCTGCAACAATCATGACTTCAAGGTAGGGCTCGGCGACATACTGAATATACTCGATATATCACGGGTTTGTCTCTGCGTGATATAGAAAATGACAATATTGTGATATTCGACAATACGTTCTCATGCACTTGCTTTTAGCTGCTGGCATTTCACTTCAGGTCCTTGTATTTATGAATGGTTGATTTATATAGGCTAGTAAGGTAAAGTTTTGTACCTGACAAGTTTTGCAGCCTGATGAAGGCTGCAGAAGCAAGGTAGCCGAAACCTAACCCTAACTTTACCTTACTAGCCTATAGAAATTAACCCTTTATAACTACACGTCAATAGGCTAAATGAACCTCTTCAACGTACTTCAGGCTCTTGTCACCCTTTCTTGTCTCTCGTTCTCACGGAGACATAAAACAAGCGCACCTTCTTACATACTACACATACTGATGCGCGTTCAACTTCACACGCCCTCACGGAGCAGTGAGGTAGCGGCATGGCAACGTTAGCTGGGATGCTAGCCGAGCGGTGCGAGTGGTAATACAAGAGAGAGAATCTGCGAATTTGGTAAAAAATGAAGGAAGAATTCATTCCCAAGAAAAAACACACTGCGAACCCACACCAAACTAAAATGACAAACACATTTCAGGAGAACATCTGCATCGTAACGTAACATAAACACAACAAAACGAATACCCAGAAACCCTTCCAGCACTAACTCTTCCGGACGCTACAATACAACATCCCCCACACCCCCCATCTCCTGAATTCAGAGGTCTCATGGTTGGCAAGTATGCAGTCGTAGCTTTGGCCTATGTTTACACAGACTTAGACCGAGGCAGCAATTTCAATTCTCAGTAGCCTGCCAATGGAACGCACTTCTTGAGCACATATCTTGACAAAAACACCATTTTGGTCCAAAATAAATGTTTATATCGTCACAACGTTTCGAGTTCACAAGCGCCGCCGCGCCAAAAGACAAACTTCCCATGATGGCGTGTTGTTTGTGGCACCATTTTTTTTTAAGTTGAACCTGTGGGTTTGGTTTGTTGAGATCAAGGGAAGACGCTTGTTTGTCTCCCACACCCCAACACACACACACACACGCACACACACACACCAACACCACTCCTCCCCTTTCCAACTGTGTGCCACATGAAAGGAAACGTACCGGCCTCTCTGTGTTATTAGCATCCGACGACTCCAGAGTGTCTGCAGTGTTGTCGCCTCCCACAAAACCATGTGTGCGTTTGAGAGATCACCTACATACACAAAAACAGTTGGCTATTTGCCCAGTTAGTTGGACACGCACACAAAGAAAGTCAAGTCAAATGTTTTATTTCGACAGTTCTGCCTCATTCGATCTCAAATTGATCCAAAAAATATAAATAAGAGGCAATAATATAATATATATAGCAAGTCCATATACAACATTTTCTATTCAAATATTTTTGCACCATTTATTGTTGTTGTGCATTTTGGGCTGCATTCAAAGGATTGTGTAAAAGTGAGTTGTCTCCACGAGGAGAATATAGCCATCGTACAATTTGAAATTTTGTCCTACAAGCCAAAAGTTTGGACACACCTTCTCCTCATTCAATGCGTTTTCTTTATTTTCATGACAATTTAAATCGTAGATAGTCACTGAAGGCATCAAAACTATGAATGAACACATGTGGAGTTATGTACTTGACAAAAAAAGGGGCAAAAACTAAAAACATCTTCTATATTCTACTTCCTTCAAAATATCCACCCTTTGCTCTGATTACTTTTTTGCACACTCTTGGCATTCTCTCTATGAGGTTCAAGCCTGAAAGGGTTTTCACTTCACAGGTGTCATAGTTTTGATGCCTTCAGTGACAATCTACAATGTAAATAGTCATGCAAATAAAGAAAATACATTGAAATAGGAAGGTGTGTCCAAACTTTTGAAATGGTTTTCACTTCACAGGTGTGCTTGAAGCTCATGGAGAGAATCCTATGAGTGTGCAAAGCAGTAACCAGAGCAAAGGGTGGCTATTTTGAAGAAACTAGAACACAAAACATGTTTTCAGTCATTTCACTTTTTTTTTTGTTAAGTACATAACTCCACATTCACATTTTTGATGCCTTCAGTGACAATCTACAATGTAAACAGTCATGAAAATAAAGAAAACACGTTGAATGAGAAGTTGAGTCCAAACTTTTGGCCTGTACTGTACGCCAGAAAAATGAATGGTACAATGACGTTCTGTCGTCACATTCTTACTAATAAATGTAATATAATTGTTGCTGTTCAAACCAGGGGTGTCCAAATGCACAGCGAGAAATCAAGGTTTACGGGGGGGCATTTTTATACGTGTCGTAAACAGGCTAAAACCAAAAGTCGTGCACAGGCGGTCCTCATGTCACCATGTTTCTTGGTTATGACGCACGCCTATAAATGGTCAGTAAGGAAAATGCGTGCGGCAGAAGGATACGTAGTCGCGCGTCGCTACCCTGAGACAAAAATGTGGCTTTACACCTTTTAAGTTTTTCCCTTAGTCAAAGAAAAGGAAAGACGAATGAAGCGAAAGCGCACGGACGCAGTGGCCATCATCAAGGATGAACGTGCCAAACGGTCTTTAACCTCTTAATGCCCAAGCTCTTTGTTTACATACTTTATTTCTCTTTGCTATTTGGGATTTTTGGACCCTAATTAGAATAAAATCTAAAAATCATCTTTTGATATGATGTACTTAGTCCATAAGTACACAAATGTGTACTTCATGTGTAGTGACATGCAAATTTGTATTTTTACACTTTTTTTTTCAAATTCCATTGTAAGTTATACTCTTCTGACTCTTCTGGGGGGGGGGGGGGGGTCCTTTTTTATTTTTTCTTCTTTGTCATGAAAAAGGGACATTTTTGTCATGAAAAAGGGAGGTTTTTGTGGTTGGTGCACTAATTGTAAGTGTATATTGTGTTTTTTATGTTGATTTAATAAAAAAAATATAAATAAAAAATTATTCTGCGGCCCGGTACCAATCGGAAACAACCACACCGGAAATGAGTGGTTGGGGACCACTGCATATGTCGGCATAAGACCCCATTTCAGTAGCATACACAATTTTGGAAATAAGAGCTAAAAGGTGCTGTCCACCCACGTGGCCACTAAGGCCTTTAGAAGTTGATGATTACTGTCATTGTCAAACTTTTTTCACACGCTTTGATCCCTGCGGCTTATAAAATGACGTGGCTCATTTGGGGATTATTATTGTTTTGTTTCACAAGATTTGCACAGCCAACAGATTATATATTTATATACTGTGTATATAATATGTAAATATTACATATATTACATATATGTTGTATTTGTTTTATTTTATAATGTTTCTATGCTACTATTGCTACTATGGTAGATAGATAGAACTTTATTGATTCCTTAAGGAGAGTTCCATACATTTCTATTCTATACCTGCATTATCCTTTCCATCCTTAACCTTTCAATCTTGTGAAACTGAGCTACTGAATTGAACAATTTCCCTTGTGGATAAATAAAGTTTGTCTATGTCTGAAATTTCAAAAATCAAAGACGACTTTTGAAGAATTTTCCTCCGGACAAAAAGGCTGAATATGTTGGATGAGACGATATATCGATATCAGCTGTTTCGGTGCTCATAATGACTTTTCCAGGGTCCTGTGTGCCGGGTAACAAGCAGCGACTTTTGGGGAACATTTCATATTTCAATGTGTACACCTGTGGCTTTTATATGCACACAATAAACAGGGCCAAAAAATTAGATGGGTGCGTCTTATATTTAGGTATTTTTTTTATAGTAATTTCGGTAAGCGTTGTCTTGGTCTCATTACTGGGACTTCCTCCTCCCAATAAGCCTGTCTCTCCCTCACTTGCAAGGTATTGCTGTATTTTATACGTCCTTGGTGTGCTCTGTCAAATTCTGTCGCAGGAATGGGGCATTTAAAAATAGCAACTCACTTCCAAATACTCCGATTGTAAATCAATTTATAATTTTTGAGAATCATTGTAAACAAAAAATATATATATACATTTTTGCTTTTTAAGAATACATTTTTGGAGTAACAACTGCAAATGACAATATCATTATATTTATCGATACAGGTGCTTTTCTTCATTTTTGTTGGTATTATATTTAATAGGAATATGTCTCCTCTATTGCTGTGTGGATTTCTAAATCCGGGTATAGGTTGGAATTACTCCTTTTTTTTATATTATTAGAGCAGGGGTGTCAAACTCTTTTTAGATCGGGGGCCACGTGGAGAAAAATCTACTCCTAAGTGGGCCGAACTGGTAAAATCCTGGCACGATAACTTAAAAATAAAGACAACTTCAGACTGTTTTCTTTGTTTAAAAATAGCACATTCTGAAATTGTGCAAATCATATTGTTGTTGTTGTTTTTTTACAATTACCTGTCGCAGTTAATAGTATACATACTTAATTTCTTGTTTTTTCTGAATAAATGATGTGATAATGTTCATCAGTCAACTCATTGAAGTTGATTTTCAATCTATCAAGATAAAAAAATATATCAAAATGAAATGACAGGATGTTATTTATGTAGTTTGATCATTTTCCTCGACTGATGTACTAACATGTGGTTTATTTTGTACATATGTGGCATCATCTACAAAGATACAAAGAATTGATATTGCGACATCTAGTGGACACTTTTAGAACAACATTTCAGGTTAATTTTTATACTTAGCAAACTCATCCCGCGGGCCAGATAAACCATGTTCGCAGGCCTGATCCGGCCGTCGGGCCGTACGTTTGACACTCCTGTATTAGAATGATTTTTGTAAATAAAATGTAGAAAATGCATTAAAAAAAACAACCCTTTTAGGCCAACATTGCACAAATAAGTTGTATGTCAGCAGCAAAGAGGAGCTTTTTAAACGTGTCTTGTAAAGGTTTTATTATCATTTATATACCAAATAATATAAAATGAGAATGGTGTTAAATCGAGAATGGATTTTGAATGGAATCTTCAAGAATCGGAAATGCGTCTCTAATATTTCCATGTATTGTTATTATTACTAATAGGGTTGGCGTATCAACATTTCAACTGTTTAGATTTTTTTATTTATTTTTTTTTTACATTTTTATATTGAATTGTAATTCTAATTCTACAAAGTGACGCGGGCCGATAAATAAGGTGTGAGACACTTTGAACACACCTGGTTTAAAAGCAACTGTAGCACAGAGGCTTGTCCTCGTTAAAGGTTGAATTACACGATGCATCCTCATACCTAAATGACAAAATGAGGTGACACGAATGACAACGCCCTCGTCACTTGATTGAAGTCCAAAATACTTGCTGAGGGTTCGGTAAACTTTATGGTTTGCTCGTTATGTAATGACGATCGCAGCTGTCAAAAGGCCGTCCCTCCCCATTGCCGGCAGCCAAAAATGTAGCAGTTCACAAAAGAAAAAAAACATCAAAAACATCTCAAAGTTCACCTTCCGTGGAATGTGACAATAATCAAAAAGTGGATGAAAAGGAAGTCAGGGTTGACTTGTGAGTAATTTTCTCACATTAATTAGACGTCACCTGACGAGAGGCATGATGGATACCAGTTACCTTGGGACTTAAGTTTGCAGGAGGACAGCCCAAAAAAGTTACGTACAGTGTGGGAAATACTGTTTACCTCCTTATGAAGACACAAACAGAGAGAGAACATCAACAACAAAAACATTAAATAAAAGTTACACATTAATTTGTATTTAACAGGTGACATTTAATCCTCTACCAACTTGCAAGAATTCCGACCACTACAAACTGGATCATGAAGCACACAACATGATCCAGTGGCCTGATCTCAGGTAGTTGAAACTTGCCAAGTGACAGCCTCAAAACTTTTAAGATATTAAGAATATTTGGAAATACCTCTTAAGATGATCCCAAAGCTGGTGAATATTGACAATACATTTCTGACATCTATACTTGGCAACAAGGCTTTCAAAGATCTCTTTAAATATTATATTTGTATGCCCTTATACTCTATGTGTGTGTATATATATACTCTACACATACATGCATACATATATATATATATATATATATATATATATATATATATATATGAATAGGACATAAATAGGTTTTGTTCCATGTTTCATTTATTTTGTAGGCCCCGGACCTAAGGATCACACTATTAGTCTTATTTTGGAAATTCCTGAGAACCAGCGCCCTCTGGAGTGGACATTTGTTTATGGTCCATTTCTTTTTTTGGGGAAAGATAATTCCTGTTAATGCAAAAAAAAAGTCCACTGCAGTGGACTTTCAGGAGGATAGAACGTTGTACTTCACCAAATAGCGATTCATCAATTCAAACAGCAACATGTCCTGGTCCATGTTCCTCTCAATATCAGGAGTACTGTCAAAGATCATCTATACAACAAACAGCGCTATCGTGCTTTAAGGAATCAGCTGTACAAAATTAGATTATCCCGAGTTTTGAACTGAAAGTGGATAGCCTGCGCGTCTTCTCCAGTGGACGTTTGTTGATGGTCTATTTCTAAAAGGTCAGGGTTACAAATTTTAGGAAAAAAAAACAAAAAACTACAAATGCCCACTACAGTGGACACTAGTTCCCAGGATATATAGTACAAGTTATTTGCCCCGTGCCAAGTTTTAAAAGTTTGTTTCTAGAAATGTCCCTAGTTTTAAGAGCTATTTACTTATTTTTTAGTCACTGACTAATCTCAATGTCAGCATGAATAAATATATATTGTTCTATTCTACTTAAAAAATGTTAAAATTGAGAAAATAACTATTCTCATAAGATATTTCTTCCCCCCCACATAAAAATGTTTTGTTCAAAGATTCTGCGACATCTCGAAGATGCTTCATTCAAGAATTGCACGTTAAATAATGCTGGTTTTCAGAATAAAATACTTAAAAGTCCTGCTAATTTCTCGATATACAAATATACATTTTGTATGTCTTATCGAGTAAAATGATCCGTCCATGCAGCTACAGTTCATTTCCCTAGTTTTTTTTATAAATGTTCCCCTAAAATCTAGTCTTATCTTATATTTTGACAGCTCTTTTTTGCAGCGTCAAGATTTTTGCCACATTTTGTAAATGAAAGACACTAAAAGCCATCCAATGTTTGTCTATGTTAATAACTTGTTGTTATATTGTAGGCGACAAAGCAAAACGAGTGTAAAATCCTGCAATATATGTTATTTTCATCCTAAAATTGTGAAGGGAAAGATATGTGTCATTATTATTTACAAATGATGCAGATTACAGGCAACTGCAGGAATACGTGTGATAGTTTATAAGGCAGTGGACTCCCAACCACTGTGCCAGTTTTACTTAAATGGTCCGAAAATGAGTCTTAGTCATGGAACTATGCGAGTGACGCACGGCAGCAGGGAGAATATTAAAATGTTCCTCCACTAGAGGGCAGTAGGTACTTACCTACAGTTTTGCTTGTGATTTAAGGCACAGTGTGGATCGATGTACGACAAAATATATATTACCACTTCAGGGGCAGTAAGTTGGAGTTGGAAAGATCCATTGAAAGTGTTTGTAAGGGAGTCAGTAAACGGCGCCCATGCTTTGCGTGGATGCCGGTGCCGATGGGGGTGCGTGGTGGGCGGGGCCAGCGGCTGGCAGACCTAAATGTGTGTCTTGCTGCTGGTACCAATTCTGGTGCGTGTACTCATCCATGTAGACTGAAGAGGAGTCATCCCCCTGAGGCTGGTAAGATTCCTGCCCCCTGCTGGTGGGGTCCAGCATTGTGTTGTTCTTCATGCTGCTGCTGCTGTTCGTGTCGTTGTTGTCGTTGTCGTCGTCGTTGTTGTTGTTGTTGGGGTTACTGCTGGTGTTGTTTTCCCAAGCGGCGGGGGACGGAGGCGAGTTACACGCCATTGAATCACTGGCCTCTGGGCTGTGTTCCAAAGCCATGTCCCCCAGGGGAAACTCTCCGTTCTTGTAGAGTTTCTTGAACTTGGAGCGACGGTTCTGGAACCATATTTTCACCTGAAATCACAATCATTGAATGAGTGAAGGCCAGAATTAACCAGCAAGTTCATTAAATCCAGAGGTGGTGCATTTAATAAAAGGGAAACTGCACTTTTTTTGAAACGTTGCTTATTGTTAGCATTTATATTAGCACAAATTAAACCATAGCCATAACCATAACACCTCCAATATGATGTCAAATATCAGAACAGGGACGTTTTTTTTATCAACACTTAAACAAGACTTAAACAAGTCAAATACCGTATTTCTTGGAGTATAAGTCGCACTGGAGTATAAGTCGCACCTGCCGAAAATGCATAAAAAAGAAGGGAAAAAACATATGTACGTCGCACTGGAGCAGGGGTCGGGAACCTTTTTGGCTGAGAGAGCCATGAAGCCAAATATTTTAAAATGTATTTCCCTAAGAGCCATATAATATATATTTTTTTTAACACTGAACACAACTAAACGCATGCATTTTTAAGTAAGACCAACATTTCCAGAGTATAATAGGTCTCTTATTCTTTGTAATAACATTGTTATTCAAAGCAAACAGTGGAGGGGGCGTGACCTGCAGCAAAGCGGGATGTTACCAGGACCGGCCTCGAATTCAGCGAAAGGTGCGTAGACGGCCCACCTGGGCCTTTTTATCAAATCACCTGTCGCTCTGTTGTAAGCAGCAGCCAGGAGGAGAGACAGGGTTGGGGCTGGAGCCAGAGCGCGAGTGAGGACGAAAGAGAAAAAGACAATTGCTGGAAAGCAACTGAGAGACTAATAGAAAAACAACAACAATATTTTACCCTAAAACAGGCTCTCGTGTCGGTGTTTGGTGGTCTGAAGAACCCCTAGAAGGGCAAGCCCAACACTAACCAATAATAAATAAATTACTTCTTACCATTAACGCAACTTCTTGAACATAAAAATACATGAGAATGTTTTATATTTTGAATGTTATTTTTAACACTATGATTACAAATAGAATTATTAATTACTTATCCTGTTAAGCATTGTCAGCTCAGATTTATCCGAGAGCCAGATGCAGTCATCAAAAGAGCCACATCTGGCTCTAAAGCCATAGGTTCCCTAACCCTGCACTGGAGTATAAGTCGCATTTTTGGGGGAAATCCAACAAGAACAGACATTTGAAAGGCAATTTAAAATAAATAAAGAATAGTGAACAACAGGCTGTTGTATGACACATAAATAACCAACTGAGAAAGTGCCTGATACGTTAACATAACATATTATGGTAAGAGTCATTCAAATAACTATAACATATAGAACATGCTATACGTTTACCAAACAATCTGTCACTCCTAATCGCTAAATTCCATGAAATCTTCGTTTTCTGTGTCGCTTCGAAAAAATTCTGCCAACTCCAAAATAAGACAATGCGCCGCTTCCTCCTCTATAGGTACGTCGTCAGGTGCAGTTCCAATTATTGCAGCCTTTCTGAATCCGGACAGGATGGTTTCGGTTGTCACTGAAGCCCATGCTTTGTCGATCCATCCGATGACATCCAGAAAAGTTGCATGGCGCATTCTCCCGGTTGCCGTGAAGCTGTGCTCTCCTTCCATCATCCACTGCTCCCACAGGCAGCGCAGGACTGCCTTAAAGCTCCCAGAAACTTGCTTTCTGCTGCTCGATTGCAGTTTCCTGCTGCGTATTTCACTACTTCCAGCTTGTAACCTACAGTATATGCTTTCCTTTTCGGTGCCCTTTTTGTTCAGCCCTTTGTTTTTATAAGTTACCAGGTAGCATCTTCTTTCCCACAATCCATTTCTGCCATGACCCGCCTCTGCCGAATTTTCATTGGTTGACGTGTGTGTGATTGCTGACATCCGGCTAGTCTCATACGTGAATGAGATAAATAATATATGATATTTTACGGTAATGTGTTAATAATTTCACACATAAGTCGCTCCGGAGTATATGTCACACGCCCGGCCAAACTATGAAAAAAACTGCGACTTATATTCCGAAAAATACGGTATGTGTACGGTGCAAAGTGGAATGCAGTTACTTCAAACTGACACAACGTGCGTGACTTTGAGGAACATTTGAGGAGAAACCATTTTATGTGTCACAAACTTGTGTGTGGTGTTGCTCCCTTATTTGTCATTACTCAAAGCTGATTGTGACAGCGTGTCGTAATAACATCGGTCAGCTGGAAGAAAAAAAATATCGATAGCAGTATAGTTAGTCCAGACTCTTCACTATCCTCATGAACCCAACTCAGTACGAACCGATACCAAAAATACCGGTATTCGCTAGGGTTGTACGATATACCGGTTTAAGTATAGTGCCGCGATACTGATGAATCATATTCGGTACTATACCGCCACTAAAAAGTACCGGTCATGACATTGCTGGGTTTACGAGCAGAGGAGCATGTTCGGCAGCACACAATCAGAGAGTACTTACAAGCAGACACAGTGTGTAGACAGAAAATGGAGAACGGACGCATTTTGGCTTAAAACTAACAATAAAGGTGAAGTTATAACACTGTAACGCCCTTAGGAAGAGGTGCTTTAAGACACAGCTGGCTAGCTAGCCGCTAACGTCCATCCGTAGTCTGAAAAGTTTTAGCTACTTCTAGATCACTAATCCTCGTCTCCATGGCAACAATTTAAATACGTTTCTTCCAAGTATCATTCCTGCAGGACGAGGAATAGCTAAACATGCTTCACTACACACAGTAGCTCACAGGCGTCACAATGTAAACAAACGCTATGGGTGGATCTATACCTGACATCCGCTGTAATGATACCAAGTATCGCAGCATGCTGTATCTAGTCAACACTACTATGATGACATTGATATTTTTTATAATCACAACATTTTTTTTTGCTTAAAAAAATGTATTTTATGTTTGAGGGAACTCTCCTGAAGTAATCAATAAAGTAATATCTATCTATCTATCTATCAACTTGAGAAATACGTCCCTGGACACATGAGGACTTAAATTATGGACAAAATATATGATCCGATAACTAATTGGTATCGGATCGATACCCAAATTTGAGGCATCATCCAAAACAAAAGTAATGTATCCAAACAACAGAAGAATGAGTGATTATTACATTTTAACAGAAGTGTAGATAGAAGATGTTAAAACAGAAAGTAAGCAGATATTAACATTAAATAAAGAAGTAGATTAATAATTCATTTTCTACCACTTGTCCTAAATAATGTTGACAAAATAATCGAATGATAAATGACACAATATGTTACTGCATATGTCAGCAGACTAATTAGGAGTCTCTGTTTGTTTACTAACTACAACAAGACAAGTTGTCTAGTATGTTCACTATTTTGTTTAAGGACAAAATTGCAATAAGAAACATATGTTTAATGACTGTAAGATTGTTTTGGTAAAATAAAGCCAATAATGCCATTTTTTGTGGTCCCCTTTATATTTAGAAAAGTAGTATATATATACATATTATATAAATATATACACACACATATATATATATATATATATATATATATATATATATATACTGTTATTAATAATAACATAGAGTTATATATATATATATATATATATATATATATATATATATATATATATATATATATATATATATATATATATATATATATATATATATATATATATATATATATATATATATATATATATATACTGTATGTATTATCAAAAAGTAGTACCGGTACCAAAATATTGGAATCGGGACAACACAAATACTCGACATACATATCCATACTGAATACTTACTTTTACTCAAGAAATGATTTAGATTATTACTTTTCACACATTTGCACATGCATATTATGTCACATTGCTCCAAAACTACAGTACTTACTTGAGTATAATTTTTGGCGACTTTACCCACCTCTGATCAAATCTGTATAAGGTCTTCTAAATACATCTCATTGCTTTTTGTAATGATGCAGTGGCGCATATTTCACATGAGAAAAATTTCACAGCGTGCAATGACTGATTGTTTGAATGGCTGTAGGTGGATACAATGGCTCCCCATAGAGCACTAGTATCAAAATCAAGGCCCGGGGGCCACATCTGGCCCGCCTCGTTATTCTTTGTGGCCCGCGTTTGCCTGGAAAGAATGTCCAATAATATCGGACTGCCGATATTATCGGCCGATAAATGCTTTAAAATGTAATATTGAAAATGATCGGTTTTAGAATTATCGATATCGGTTTCAAAAAGTAAAATGTATTACTTTTTAAAACGTCTCTGTGTACACAGACGTGGAGAGAGGTACAGAGCGCCAATAAACCTTAAAGGCCCTGCCTTTACATGCCGGCCCAATCACATATTATCTACGGCTTTTCACACACACAAGTGAATGCAAAGCACACATGGTCAACAGCCATACAGGTCACACCGAGGGTGGCAGTATAAACAACTTTAACACCGTTACAAATATGTGCCACAGAGTGAAAACACACCAAACAAGAATGACAAACACATTTCGGGAGAACATCTGCACTGTAACACAACAGAACAAATACCCAGTGTCACGCGTTCGGCGCACTTGTTGCGCAGAGTTGCCACTTCGTGGATGCACACACTACCAGTCAGCAGGATTGCAGGTAAGAATACGTTTTAATATAATAAAACAAAAGAACACTGGTGCAAAAAAGGGGAAAAACAAAGCGCGTGCTAATGCTAAAAACGTAGCAGGAAACAGAAAACATTAAACGAATTGCCACACGCACGTGAAGCTAAGGTGGAACTTAGCACAAAATAATCGAGGGCACAAGGATACAAAACGTGACGTGTTGCGAAAAGCAAGTAATGGACCGAGGACGAACTAAGGAACCAGGTGGGCTTAAATACACAAATAATTATTAGAAACAGGTGTGTGACAGGAGCCCGTGAGGAGGAACACAATACGTTGCCATGGTGACTAACACAAACAAGGAAGTGCTCAAACAAGGATCGGCAGAGTCCAGAAACAAAACATGAACAAAGAGGGCAAAACCATTAACGATCCGAGTCACGGATCGTGACACCCAGAATCCTTTGCAGCACTAACTCTTCCGGGAGCTACATTATACACCCCCTCCCCCACCTCAACCCCGCCATCCCCCCAAGCCCACCCACCACAACCTCCTCATGCTCTCTTCAGGGAGAGCATATACCCCAAATTCCAAGCTGCTGTTTTGAGGCATGTTAATAAAAATAATGCACTTTGTGACTTCAATAATAGATATTGCCATGTTGGCATTTTTTTCCGTAACTTCAGTTGATTTATTTTGGAAAACCTTGTTACATTGTTTAATGCATCCAGTGGAGCATCAAAACAATATTAGGTATAATAATGTGTTAATTCCACGACTGTAGACTGTATATATCGGTATCGGTTGATATCGGTATCGGTAATTAAGAGTCGGACAATATTGGAATATCGGATATCGGCAAAAAAGCCATTATCGGACATTTCTAAATGTGCATCAACTTCATTTCATCTTTATTGATTAATGTATCTACATTTTGACAGAAAAAAAGTGTGAAGGCAGGCAAATGCAGCTCTTAACTCTATATTATTTGATGCAACAAGCTACAGTAGGAAAGGAATTTATACAGCCCCATTCCTGGGTGGATCTCGCATGAGAGGAAGAGGAGGTGTGAATCCTTTTGCAGTCTGCTGAAAATGAGGGAAAATTCCACTCTACATAGCAACTGATGCTGTGGTCAAAGTTGGAATGGCGGCTAATGTGGATAGTGCATTCCCGCAATTTGTCATGTTTCATGTGTCAGGTAAACCAAATAGTGCCCTCTCTATCCCGTTCCTAGTTGTATGTCTTGCCTTTGTGTCATTCAAACCCTTTTTCTTATCAAAATCGTATACAAGCTGAAATTGTCACTTTGACTTTTGATTTCAAAGCAGGTTTTCCCTTAGTTTTGTTGGTAAACAACGATAATAATGAAAAAAAACGGTTCGCAGCCGAGTGTGAAGCGACCGGAATGAGAATCAGCACCTCCAAGTCCGAGTCCATGGTTCTCGCCCGGAAAAGGGTGGAGTGCTATCTCCAGGTTGGGGAGGAGACCCTGCCCCAAGTAGAGGAGTTCAAGTACCTAGGAGTCTTGTTCAGGAGTGGGGGAAGAGTGGCTCGTGAGCTCGACAGGCGGATCGGTGCGGCGTCTTCCGTAATGCGGACGTTGTATCGATCCGTTGTGGTGAAGAAGGAGCTGAGCCGGAAGGCAAAGCTCTCAATTTACCGGTCGATCTACATTCCCATCCTCACCTATGGTCATGAGCTTTGCGTCATGACCGAAAGGATAAGATCACGGGTACAAGCGGCCGAAATGAGTTTCCTCCGCCGGGTGGCGGGGCTCTCCCTTAGAGATAGGGTGAGAAGCTCTGTCGTCCGGGAGGAACTCAAAGTAAAACCGCTGCTCCTCCACATCGAGAGGAGCCAGATGAGGTGGCTCGGGCATCTGGTCAGGATGCCACTCGAACGCCTCCCTAGGGAGGTGTTTAGGGCACGTCCAGCTGGTAGGAGGCCACGGGGAAGACCCAGGACACGTTGGGAAGACTATGTCTCCAGGCTGGCCTGGGAACGCCTCGGGATCCCCAGGGAAGAGCTGGACGAAGTGGCTGGGGAGAGGGAAGTCTGGGCTTCCCTGCTTAGGCTGCTGCCCCCGCGACCCGACCTCGGATGAGCGGAAGATGATGGATGAAAGAAATGATAATTTAAAAAAATTTTAAATAAGGAAACTGTGTAATATTATCATAAAGTGGTATCTGCGATGTGGCCCACGATGAAAATGAGTTTGAGGCCCTTGCCCTAGAGAATGCCACTCTGGCCAATTGACCATGTGACCCATAGCTACCATTGTAGGTCGGGGCCAAGTTCCCCAAAAAAGGATTGCATGCATATTAAAAAAGAGATTGTAAAAATTCTCAAACAATTCGCATGCAGTTTACTTTTTTGTACATGTCAAATCATGTGCTCTTAAAACACATTAGAGATTAAAAAAAATAATAATAATGAAAAAAAATAAAAAAAATTAAATATACATATATATAATAAAACTATAAAGGGTTATTTATTAGTATGATGTGATGTGCAACAGTGAGCACTGCAGCACCATTTGCAAACATTCTTGTTGTTTTAGTCTACAACCACAGACTGCCCCCACTAGCTTAGGGCTCGCTATAGGCACACACCTAAAAAGGGCATGTCCTATTGACCTATTTTTAACTATGGCAATAACCGCCAGGTTATTATAGTAGTCATACTTCTGCCATCTAGCGGGAAAAGCATTTAATTGTTCTGTCAGTATGCATGGCTGGCATAAGTAAATAAACAAAACCACATTATTTGTAGTAAATCATTTATCATTTTCAGACCATCCATCCATCCATCCATTTTCTACCGCTTGTCCCTTTTGGGGTCGCTAGAGCCTATCTCAGCTACAATCGGACGGAAGGCGGCTTACACCCTGGACAAGTCACCAACTCATCACAGCATTTTCAGACCGATTAAGTTAAATTGGTTCATTTCGGGTATGGCACCGAACGGGGATGTTGACATGCAGTTTCAAGCACTCCTTGTCTAGAGGGTGACTTTTCAAATGATGCTACAAATTAGCAGTAGGTGTAACTTTTTGTAACAACGCTTTTGCCGCATACGTGTTCGACATACAATTAAACAAGGCGACACGGTAAAGAATCTGGGTATTATCTTCGACCCAACTCTCTCCTTTGAGGCACACATTAAAAGCGTTACTAAAACGGCCTTCTTTCATCCCCGCAATATCGCTAAAATTCGCTCCATTCTGTCCACTAAAGACGCTGAGATCATTATCCATGCGTTTGTTACGTCTCGCCTCGACTACTGTAACGTATTATTTTCGGGTCTCCCCATGTCTAGCATTAAAAGATTACAGTTGGTACAAAATGCGGCTGCTAGACTTTTGACAAGAACAAGAAAGTTTGATCACATTACGCCTGTACTGGCTCACCTGCACTGGCTTCCTGTGCACTTAAGATGTGACTTTAAGGTTTTACTACTTATGTATAAAATACTACACGGTCTAGCTCCATCCTATCTTGCCGATTGTATTGTACCATATGTCCCGGCAAGAAATCTGCGTTCAAAGGACTCCGGCTTATTAGTGATCCCCAAAGCCCAAAAAAAGTCTGCGGGCTGTAGAGCTTTTTCATTTCGGGCTCCAGTACTCTGGAATGCCCTCCCGGTAACAGTTCGAGATGCTACCTCAGTAGAAGCATTTAAGTCTCACCTTAAAACTCATTTGTATGCTCTAGCCTTTAAATAGACTCCCTTTTCAGACCAGTTGATCTGCCGTTTCTTTTCTTTTTCTTCTATGTCCCACTCTCCTTTGTGGAGGGGGTCCGGTCCGATCCGGTGGCCATGTACTGCTCGCCTGTGTATCGGCTGGGGACATCTCTGCGCTGCTGATCAGCCTCCTCTTGGGATGGTTTCCTGCTGGCTCCGCTGTGAACGGGACTCTCGCTGCTGTGTTGGATCCGCTTTGGACTGGACTCTCGCGACTGTGTTGGATCCATTATGGATTGATCTTTCACAGTATCATGTTCTCATAGTCATCATTGTCACTGGGTCATTATTGTCACCGATGTCCCACTGGGTGTGAGTTTTCCTTGCCCTTATGTGGGCCTACCGAGGATGTCGTAGTGGTTTGTGCAGCCCTTTGAGACACTAGTGATTTAGGGCTATATAAGTAAACATTGATTGATTGATTGATTGATTCCCATGTGAAGCCAAACCACTGTCAGACGATGGATTCCGTGCTGTTTTTCTTAGGAATTAATTCTTCCTTCATTTGTTCCCATATTGGCACCTTCTTTCTCTCGTATTACCGCTCGCACCACAGCTAATGTTACCCAATCTGCTCCCTCTCACGCGAGGGCGTATGACAGGACAGTATGTGACGTATGTAAGAAGGTGCGCTTGTCTGTGAGAAGGAGAGACAAGAAAGAGTGGGAAGAGCCTGCAATGTAATGCCTGCAGCTAAAAAGCAACTGCGTAAGAATGTATACTCGAATATCACGATATAGTTATTTTCTATATCGCACAGAGACAAACCCATATCGAGTATATCGATATATCACCCAGTCCTACTATTAGCTAACTGTCATTTAGCTGGGGACAACCTACAATGACCTCTAGGGGTCCCCGCACTCCACTGTATGTATTTATTTATAATATTATTCATTTTCACTACCACCAGTAAAAAGACAGCATTTTCACAAAAACAACAATGGCGTGTGTGTTGTTTGGGAACAATTGGTAATGTTTATGTGCAGTAAACCTTTTCATGAACTCAACTCACCTTCATGTGTTCCTAAATTTATGTTCCACGTCTTAGATGAAGAGAGCAATTACGATTTTGGTTTACAGACCAAACAACTAAAAAACTAAGGTTTTGGGCATTGTTTTCTCTGAACGCATACAATTGTCTAAGTATGGCCAAGTCATTTTCATCACTAAAGAAAAATGTTTATCTGTGGGAGAGAATTCCTCTGCCCCTTTCAAATATGTTTCCTTTTTTTTTGGTCGTCCATCCATCCATCCATCTTCTTCAGCGTATCCGAGGTCGGGTCACGGGGGCAGCAGCCTAAGTAGGGAAGCCCAGACTTCCCTCTCCCCAGCCACTTCGTCCAGCTCTTCCCGGGGATCCCGAAGCGTTCCCAGGCCAGCCGGGAGACATAGTCTTCCCAACGTGTCCTGGGTCTTCCCCGTGGCCTCCTACCGGTTGGACGTGCCCTAAACACTTCCCTAGGGAGGCGTTCGGGTGACATCCTGACCAGATGCCCGAACCACCTCATCTGGCTACTCTCAATGTGGAGGAGCAGCGGCTTTACTTTGAGTTCCTCCCGGATGTCAGAGCTTCTCACCCTATCTCTAAGGGAGAGCCCCGCCACACGGCGGAGGAAACTCATTTCGGCCGCTTGTACCCGTGATATTATCCTTTCGGTCATCACCCAAAGCTCATGACCATAGGTGAGGGTGGGAACGTAGATCGACCGGTAAATTAAAAGAGCTTTGCCTTCCGGCTCGGCTCCTTCTTCACCACAACGGATCGGTACAACGTCCGCATTACTGAAGACGCTGCACCGATCCGCCTGTCGATCTCACGATCCACTCTTCCCCCACTCGTGAACAAGACTCCTAGGTACTTGAACTCCTCCACCTGGGGCAGGGTCTCCTCCCCAACCCGGGGATGGCACTCCACCCTTTTCCGGGAGAGAACCATGGACTCGGACTTGGAGGTGCTGATTCTCATTCCGGTCGCTTCACATTCGGCTGTGAACCGATCCAGTGAGAGCTGAAGATCCCGGCCAGATGAAGCCATCCGGACCACATCATCAGCAAAAAGCAGGGACCCAATCCCGCGGCCACCACACCGGAACCCCTCAACGCCTTGACTGCGCCTAAAAATTCTGTCCATAAAAGTTATGAACAGAATCGGTGACAAAGGACAGCCTTGGCGGTGTCCAACCCACACTGGAAATGTGTCCGAGTTACTGCCGGAAATGCGGACCAAGCTCTGACACTGATCATACAGGGAGCAGACCGCGAAAATAAGACAGTCCGATACCCCATACTCTCTGAGCGCTCCCCACAGGACTTCCCGAGGAACACGGTCGAATGCCTTCTCCAAGTCCACAAAGCACATGTAGACTGGTTGGGCAAACTCCCATGCACCCTCAAGAACCCGGCCGAGAGTATAGAGCTGGTCCCCAGTTCCACGACCAGGACGAAAACCACACTGATCCTCCTGAATCCGAGGTTCGACCATCCAGCGTAGCCTCCTCTCCAGTACACCTGAATAAACCTTACCGGGAAGGCTGAGGAGTGTGATCCCACGATAGTTGGAACACAACCCCCAGTTCCCCTTCTTAAAGAGAGGGACCACCACCCCGGTCTGCCAATCCAGAGGTACCGCCCCTGATGTCCACGCGATGTCTCGTCAGCCCCACAGCATCCAAAGCCTTAAGGAACTCCGGGCCTCTATGGCCCCTGCTATGGGTGGTGAGCCTATTGGAGGGGGGACCCATGTTGCCTTTTCGGGCTGTGCCCGGTCGGGCCCCATGGGAACAGGCCCGGCCACCAGGTGCTCGCCATTGTGCCCCACCTCCGGACCTGGCTCCAGAGGGGGGCCCCGGTGACCCGCGTCCGGGCGAGGGAAATCTGGGTCCTCGATATGTCTTCTTTATAAAAGATCTTCGAGCTGCTCTTTGTCTGATCCCTCACCGAGGACCTGTTTGCCTTGCGAGACCCTACCAGGGGGCTCAAAGCCCCCGGACCACATAGCTCCTAGGATCATTGGGACACGCAAACTCCTCTACCACGATAATGTGGCAGCTCAGAGGGGAGTTTTTTTGGTCGTCGTCAACTTGAAGCGTCCCTCTGTCTCCGACTCCCTTGTCGTTATGTGACATGAGTGACACCTGTCTGTTAGGATTTTGCTTACTAGTTTTGATGTCCCACCTTATCTTGCTTCTGATTGGCCAGTCCGTAATGTTCCGCCCTAACCTTAGCCAATTGTGACTCATCATCTAAACACCATGGATTTTCTTCGTATGTATGAATGTTCTCATTCATCTAGGTCACAGGTTTCAAACTGAAGGCCCGGTGGCCAAATCTGGCCCGCCACATTATTTTATGTGGCCCGTGAAAGCCTGGAAATAATGTGTGTTAATAAAATGCTGAATCTTTTCTTACTAAATGTATTTGTTCTTTCCCTTTTGACATGAAAAATCCTGTACTGCATTCAATTGCATATCTTTTAAAATACAATATTATCAAAATCTAAATAGTATATTATCATCCATCCATCCATCCATTTCCTACCGCTTATTCCCTTTTGGGGTTGCGGGGGGCGCTGGCGCCTATCTCAGCTACAATCGGGCGGGAGGCGGGGTACACCCTGGACAAGTCGCTATGTCTTCTAAAAATATTTTTTGTCAAACTTCAGATAAATACTGTACTTAAATATCTGCTCGACTTATGACTCCAAAACAAATGATCAATCAAATTGTAGACAATAGATTTTACGGTAAAATTCTGCCGACTGAGTTTTTTTTTTTTTTTTTTACGTAAAATCAACTTAGGTACTGTTTTCTGTCCATGTACAGCAAGACATTAAAACATAAAAAAACAAAAAAACATTAAAACAACATTTTACGGTTAAAAAAACAAAAACAGTGGTATTGTTTTTCCATTCTATTCCATTTATTAAATTTTTTTATATGCTGTAAAACAGACCACTGTTCTTACTGTAAAATTCTGCTGACTGAGCTGCCAGTTTATAAAGTAAAATTTAAGTTTTTTTTTGCAGCTTATGTAAAAAAATATATTGTTAAGGTATTATATATACATACATGCACATTCATTTATTACTCATTGTTAAAAGCGTCCTTCTGAAGGCAACCGTAATTGCGATGTGGCCCTAGATGAAAACGAGTTTGACACCCCCACCACTCTAGGTCATTCGATTTCCCCATATTTGTTTGACCTGGATTCACAGTCTATTTTCTCTCTTTGTAGCTTGTAGCTTTGATGTACGCTACCTAGCGAAATTGGTCTAAAAGTAGCAAAGCTAGAGGAAAAGCTATTCGTTAAAAAGTAGCTAAAATATTGGAAAATTGAGTTAAGCTACGTAGCTATGCTACATGTAGCTTGTTACTGCCCATCACTGCAAACTATTGCTACCAAGTATCGTCATGGCGAATGTAAGTTTTGTATACAAGGAACAATTCAATACACAATATGGAGAAAATGGAGCCGCTAGTTTTTTTCCCCACGCTTTGAACCCTGCAATTTTATACATGGCTGCGGCTGACTGATGGATTCTTCCGGGTTTACAAGCTTCACATGCCAACGATAAAATCAGCCTTGTCATATCGGAACAATGCCATTGTTGAACAGGTCACGTTGAACCAATGAAGTTGTTCACATTAAATCAGATGCACTCACACTATCAACCATTTAAGACATTATGGACTCAACTTTGTCATGGAGAAGATTTAGCTACATGCTAGCCTCCATGATATCCTTCTTTAATTCAACAAATGTCATCCAATTAGTTGAATTAAGTTTTGTCTTTCTAGGTAGCCATGTAATACGAGCTAACAAGCAACCAAGTGAGACTCTGGATGTTTTGGTCTGTTCTTACAGGGTTAATTGAAATTCGCTACAGCAACTAGTGGTGGAGAGGCCTGTAACGCTAACTTTTGCTAGCAGCCTAAACCAGTGTGTCTTAACCATAGGGCTCATTGTTGGGTTGCAAGCGTGGTATAGAGGCCCGCCAAAAATGTGTGTTTCTCAGCTGGGGTCCATATAGGTACTCAGTTGTAATACACTTTTTCACCCCTTGATGCAGTAACTACAATTCCAAACAAACCGAAGTCTGGAGCTAAAGCCATGGAGAAGTTTCTTAAGCGCATAAATTATGACTAAAGTGGTGAATATGTATTTTCATCTGCACATAAAATGTATTTACAGTTTATTTAAGAAACATGTTATCACTATTCATTATTGTCAGATTTTTTTGGACGTATATTTGAGTGGGCCCTGGGGGTTTTTCTTTAGTGGAAAAGCTGGATCCTGAGATCAAGCAGGACTTTGATGGACAACACAAAATGATCTAAATGAGTAGCCAATACTAGTTTTTGCTTTATTTGACTGTGTTTTGCTTAAACAATTGTATATACATAGCAACTGGCGCTGTGGTCAAAGTTGTAAATGCCTCAAAACACATTTTAGGATATTCAACATTTTACTGCCATGTGGTGGCTAAAGTCGATAGTGCACCCCACCAATTGTTTCATGTCTCAGGTAAACCGTAAAAATGTGGCAGTATGAATCCCCTCCCAAATGTAGGTCATTTTATTGAGGTGTGGGGTCAACAAGTCTTGTTCTATAGGAAATCATGAGAATGGGAATATCAGACAAATGACAAATGAGGTCTTTAACTTATGAAGTGATGAACAATTTCTATGACTTTAAAATGTAGTTTTAAAGAAATGTACAACTCATTTTTTGTTCGCATTTTAATGTTTGGATTAGAGTTTGGTTAATTAATCAGCACAACATAAAAATATTGTTTGTGATATTTTGTATAGGTTGATGGATTGCATAAGGCGATCAATTCGATAACCCTACATTAGGAAATGTTTAAAGTGGCTTTTTAGTCTGAAACCACGCACAAAACGCAAGAAACCTATTATATTTAACCGTACTGATAACACAAGTTTTAGTGGCGTTCAAGTGCACAAACAAGACATAAAAACAAGTCAGAGCTTTTCCTCCGCACTCGAGCCAAAATTCTTACCCACAGTGTATGCCAGATTTTTTTTTGTCACCATTTTGGTATTTTTTTTCCATGTATTGAACTTGTCTGTGTATTGTACTTGTTGATTATTACACTGCCGTATTAGACATGTGTAATATATGTGCAAGAATGTTCTGAGTCCAGTTGTTATTAACTGTGGGAAATGATTACGCTTTTAACATGTCAATCATTTTCACAACTCACTTCTACCTGAAGCATTGAGGAGGCAAATGTACATACAGTTAGAATATTTATTACATTGCAGTAATATTGGGAAAAACAAAAAAACAAACAAAACAAAAAAAAAAAATATATATATATATATATATACGAGTCTGTTTGTGTGTATGTATATATATATATATTAGGGGTGGGCAAATTAATGCGTTAATTACGAGTTAACTCATCAATCTATTAACGCCGACAATTATTTTATTATTTTATCGCGTATTAGCGTATGTTGTTTACATGCTTTTATTTTGTTAACGCCTTTTCTTATAAAGATCGCGGCGCCCGGACGGGCTTCGGCGTGGAGGGGCTCTTGGTAAAGATGGAACATTTGGCAAAAATACCGGACAATTCTGCAAATTCCATGGCTGGCTTACAGCGTGGTCACTCCGGGATCACTTACGACCGCCAGACAATTCTGGATGTGGATAGATCGGGCCGTTTTGGACTGAATGACGCGTGTTTGCTAGACCGGCTGGCTAGCATGGGAATACTTTGCCGGCTACATCCAGCGGCCTGTGAAGCAGCGGAGTATTTGTGTTGTCTGTCTATTTATGAATAATGCAGACGAGGAGTGTTGGCTGAGTTCTTAACGTTTGCTTTCAGAGCGTGCATATCACAACATACAAGATGCCGTCATGGCAACACACAACCTTTACCGGGCGACCGCGCATGCTCGTCTCTCCTGTTGCATGCTGGGTAGGGTAGTTCTTTTTTCCCTGGCTCATAACATCACAATATAGTACCATGTATACATATAAGAGTATATATACATATACATACATATATATACATACGTACATACATACATATATACATACATGTATACTCACACACATATATACTTATATATAAACACATATATATATATATATATATACACATACATACGTACATATATACATACATAAATACATACATATATACCCACTAGGGGTGTAACGGTACGTGTATTTGTATTGAACCGTTCCGGTACGGGGATTTCGGTTCGGCACACGGGTGTACCGAACGAGTTTGTAAGCAAAAGTCCTCACAAGCTGCTCTGCTTTCTGCCTCTGTCTCCTACACAGCACCCAGCATTTACCAACCCACACAACTGTTTGATTGGTTAGATACAAAGCCAATCAGCAGTGCGAATTCAGAGCGATGTAACAGCCAATCAGCAGTGCGTATTCAGAGCGCATGTATTCAATGCTTCAGCGTCGAGCAGACAGGTGTTTAGCAGGGGAGCAACGGACAGCGTACTCTCCCCAAATTATAAAAAACACTTCCCAGTCACAACTACTACTAACCTCACTATGAGCCCGTTGACCTTCTAGAAACTCGCAGTTCTGGCTTGAGGTGAAGGCTAATTAGCTTTTAGCGTAACGTTAGCTAATTTTGCTGTGTGTGTGTGTGTGTGTGTGTGTGTGTGTGTGTGTGTTAGGGGCAGCAAAGCCCTGTCTGCCTGTTATTACATTGAACTCTATGGTGTTCAGGGATGATAGTCTCTCCAATTGCTGTTGTACTATTTTTCCAGCTATAGTTATATTAATCATTATTAATGTAGCAGCCTAGTTTTGAATGGCAGGGTCCCTGCTATCACATGTTGACAAAAATATAACATTTACATAATAAAAGTCACCTACAGGCTTCCCAAATGCTGTAATAAATTAAGCATGATGAGTTGACTTGAAACTGTTTAATGTTGCACTTTTTATATGTAGAACAAAGGTTTATTTAATCAAAGCAACAACTTGAGGCAGTTTAATGTGGATTAATGTGGGCAGAATGATTATAGCGTTCCCAATGTTAAAAGGATAAAGCCATTGTTTACAAATTTGGTAAATAAATAACCCAAAAATTTAGATTTTGTTGTTTTCTTACTGTACCAAAAATGAACTGAACCGTGACCTCTAAACCAAGGTACGTACGAAACCAACATTTTTGTGTACCGTTACACCCCTAATACCCACATATACATATATATATATATATATATATATATATATATATGTATGTGTGTGTGTGTGTGTTAATGCGTGTGCATATATATATATATATATATATATATATATATATATACATACATACATATTTATACGTACATACATACATACATATATATATATATATATATATATATATATATACATACAGAAATACATACAAATTTCCCCACATACATACATATATACATATATCTATACTTACATATACATATGTACTTATATATATATATATATACTTACATATATTTATAAATATACTTACATATATATACATACGTATATATATATACATACATACATACATATATATGTACATACACACATAAATACTTACATATATACACATACATACATGCACACTTATATATATATGTATATATATATATATATACTGTATGTATGTGTATACATATATACACACACATACTTACAGTATATATATATATATATACACACACACACACACACACACACACACAGGTATATACAGTATATATAACAGTTATAACAGTATATATATATGTATATATATATATATATAAAACTGTTAATTGTAATAATTCAAATATCGTTATAAGTGCTTCCTAACAGACTGCAATCTATTTGTAGTGGTAGAAGTTGTAAGGTAATTACATCATTCTCCAATTTGCGTGGTTGGCCGTGACGCATTTGAGTGGAATTTTTATGAGCGCTGTATGAGACAGTAATATTGTTGTGTTAGACAGTAAACAAATACCTTTAAACATACAAACGACAATTTCCCCATTAATTTGAGCGAGGATGTAAGGTTCGTGTTTGAGGATATTGATAGCGACGGACTACAAAAAAAAAAAAGATTAAAAAAAAAAAGTTAAAAAAAAAAACGCGATTGCATTGGGACGGATTCCGATGTTTTTAGACACATTTACTAGGTGAATTCTGGGAAATCCCTTATCTTTCTATTGTGTTGATAGTGTTTTAGTGAGTTAAATAGTACCTGATAGTCGGAAGGGTGTCTCCACGGATGTCTTGACGCGCAGTGTCTCAGGGGAGTCGACGGCAGCTTTATGGACGGCACAAGCTCAGCTTTTCTCCGGTAAGAACTGACTTTTTAACCACAATTTTCTCACCGAAACCTGCTGATTGACATTTGGTAGGGATCCATGTTGGCTTGACCGCGCTCTGATCCATAGGAAAGTTTCACCTCCAGGAATTTTAAACAAGGAATCACCGTGTGTTTGTGTGGCTAAAGGCTAAAGCTTCCCAACTCCATCTTTCTACTGTGACTTCTCCAATATTAATTGAACAAATTGTAAAAGATTCAGCAACACAGATCTCCAAAATACTGTGTAATTATGCCGTTAAAGCAGACGACTTTTAGCTGAGTGTGTGTGCAGCGCTCATATTTCCTTAAAACCCGTGACGTCTTGCGTACACGTCATCCTTACACAACATTTTCAAGATGAAACTCCCGGGAAATTTAAAATTCTAATTTAGTAAACTAAAAAGGCCATATTGGCATGTGTTGCAATGTTAATATTTCATCATTGATATATAAACTATCAGACTGCGTGGTGGGTAGTAGTGGGTTTCAGTAGGCCTTTAAGGCAACGGGAGTTGTGTAAATCCTTCAGGGAGATATGTCGGATATTTGATTTGTTTTTTTAAGGGAGATAATTACCCTCCCTGGTAATTAATCACAATTATCAAAGAGTAATTCTATTAGTATTTTTTTTGATCAAGTAACAAGTAACTATAATTTATTACTTTTTAAAAGTAATTTTCCCAAAACTGCAAACTCATTCATTCACTCACAAGATGAACTGTTAAAATAACATAGTCAACAAAACCAGCAGGACCAGAAATAAACTGGCCAACCTGTTTTGATTCTTGAGATGAAAAGGTATGAATATTTGATGAAAGTATTATTATTGGACCGGCCAATATGAGGAATTATGATCCATCCATCCATCCATTCTCTACCGCTTATTCCCTTTTAGGGGTGGCGGGGGGCGCTGGCGCCTATCTCAGCTACAATCGGGCGGAAGGCGGGGTACACCCTGGACAAGTCGCCACCTCATCACAGGGCCAACACAGATAGACAGACAACATTCACACTCACATTCACACACTAGGGACAATTTAGTGTTGCCAATCAACCTATCCCCAGGTGCATGTCTTTGGAAGTGGGAGGAAGCCGGAGTACCCGGAGGGAACCCACGCATTCACGGGGAGAACATGCAAACTCCACACAGAAAGATCCCGAGCCTGGATTTGAACCCAGGACTGCAGGAATTATGATGTCACACCAAAAAATCCAATACCATAAAAAATAGCTCTGATAACTGATATTGCGGTAAAATTACCCTTGCTGTGCTGTAGGTGGGTAAGGGTGAGGGAATCAAGTGCTCCTTTCCGCCTACTTACGCACTGTGAGGCTGTCGTAGACCTACCCCAAAACAAACATGGCGTCGAGCGTGTGGAAATTCTTCCCTGTATAAATGATAAAATGGCCATACAGATGTCGCCGGTTGTCGTGTGGGTGGCCTCACCTGTGTCTGTGTCAGACCCAACTGTGCCGCAAGCTCCGCCCTCTCCGGTAGGGCCAGGTACTGGGCGGACTGGAATCTCCTCTGCAGGACGGCCAGCTGGTAGCTGGAGTAAATAGTCCGGGGCTTCCGCACTTTCTTCGGCTTCCCGTTGACCATCCGCACCTCCATTTCCGGTTCTTCTTTCACTGTAAGAGGACACTTCTCGTGAAATCGGTTCATGTCATGAAAAAAATATATATTTTAAGTTATCACTATGTTAATTTTCTAAACTTTACTTCTTCTCTGAAGTTCTATGCGGAACCCGTTAAAAATGCCGCCACATGGAGGGGGTGAACATACCGTATTTCCTTGAATTGCCGCAGGGCATATAGTATGCGCCTGCCTTAAATTATTGCCGGGTCAAACTCGCTTCGCAAAATAATTAGCGCATGCTTAGTATTACTGCCTAGTCAAACTCATGACGTCACGAGTGACACTTCCCCTGTCATCATTTTCAAAGTGGAGGAGGCTGATTTTAATACCGGTAATTTGAAATCGCATAAAGGGAAGAAGATTAAGAGCTATTCAGTAGGATTTAAGGTCCAAGATTACATCACATTCAAATTTTTACTGCATGCCTTTGGTAAGTGCCGTAGTGAGAAGAGGTTTTAAAATAATTAGCGCATGCTTACTTTTACCGCATGCCTTTGGTAAGCGCAGGAGTGAGAAGAGGTTTTAAATTAATTAGCGCCCCGGCGGCAATTCAAGGAAATACGGTAAGCGAGTATTGACATGACCAAAATCAAAACTGTAACTAGCCGTTGTCTGCAATTTTGCCAGCAATATAAAAAGAATGCGCAATAATTAAGGATTTTTGAAACTACTACAGTTTTTTCTCAATGTGTGCCTATTAGGGTTGTACGGTAAACTGGTACTAGTATAGTACCGCGATACTAATGAATCATATTCGGTACTATACCGCCTCTAAAAAGTACCCAGCGGGAAGCAAACAGGTGGATCTACACATGACATCCACTGTAATGATACCAAGTACAGTAGCATATCTAGTTGATACTACTATGATTACATCAATATTTTTTAGCATCACCAAAAAAAAATAATTATATTATCTTTATAAATTCAGGAAATATGTCCCTGGACAACTGGTACTAGTATAGTACCGCGATACTAATGAATCATATTCGGTACTATACCGCCTCTAAAAAGTACCCCGCAGGAAACAAACACATAATAATAATAATAATGGATTAGATTTATATCGCGCTTTTCTATTGTTAGATACTCAAAGCGCTCACAGAGAAGTGGGAACCCATCATTCATTCACACCTGGTGGTGGTAAGCTACATCAGTAGCCACAGCTGCCCTGGAGTAGACCGACGGAAGTGTGGCTGCCAGTCTGCCCCTACGGCCCCTCCAGTGTGAGCGGCACCGGGGGCAAGGGTGAAGTGTCCTGCCCAAGGACACAACAGCAGCGATTTGGATGTCAGTAGGTGGGAAGCGAACCTGCAACCCTCAGGTTTCTGGCACGGCCGCTCTACCCACTACGCCATGCCGCCCCACACATGACATCCACTGTAATGATACCAAGTACAGGAGCATATCTAGTCGATACTACTATGATTACATCAATATTTTTTAGCATCACAAAAAAAAAAAAAATGAAAAAGAAAATGTATATTATCTTTATAAATTAAGGAAATATGTCCCTGGACACATGGGAACTTAAATGATGACCATTGTATGATCCTGTAACTACTTGGTATCGGATTGATACCAAAATTTGGGGTATCATCCAAAACTAATGTAAAGTATCCAAACAACAGAAAAATAAGTAATTATTACATTTTAACAGAAGTGTAGACAGAACATGTTAAAAAAGAAAGTAACCATATATTAACAGTAAATGAAGAAGTAGATTATTAATTCATTGTCTACCACTTGACCTTAATATTGACCCAATAATAAAAAGATAAATGACACAATATGTTACTACATACGTCTGCAGACTAATTAGGAGACTTTGTTTGTTTACTTACTACTAAAAGACAAGTTGTTTAGTATGTTCATTATTTTATTTCACGACAAAATTGGAAAAGGAAACATTTATTTGATGTACCGTAAGATTTTTTTGTATAAATAAAGTCAATAATGCCTCGTTCTGTGGTCCCCTTTATTTAGAAAAGTATCAAAAAGTATCAAAATACAATTTGGTACCGGAACCAAAATAATGGTATCGGGACAACCCAAGTGCATATTTTTATCTAGATTTTTTTTTCTTAACATTTATTTACAGAGGAATATCCCATTGGGATTAGGATCACATCAAAAAAGATTAACAATGATCAACTTTTGGCGGAATATAGAGCTTTGAATACTATTGTGATAGCATGATAAAGCAATTTGATGACATGTTCTCGCTGGGTCCCACAATTCTGATGGCAACAAGGGAACGAACGCATCCTTAAAAACAATATGGCATTCATAATTAGGGGCTAATGTCCCTCCACAGTGCAAAGCCAAATAAAGTCAGTAATACTTGCCTGCATGGTGACAAATAAACTACAGTATTTTTCTCACAAGCACCACACACAAGGAGGATATGCTAACAGCAAGCTCGAGCTTTTGAAGGTGGGCCAGAATCCGTCCTGTATATGGTCGATACTACAGTGATTAGGTCGTTTTTTTTTGTCCTTTTTTTTTTTATTGTTTACAAACTCTTGAAATAAGTCACAGGACACAGGAGGGCTTTAAGGGCAGCAACCAAAATATTTACATCAGAGCCAATAATAGAAAATCATTAATCTTTTCAATCAATCAATCAATCAATGTTTACTTATATAGCCCTAAATCACTAGTGTCTCAAAGGGCTGCACAAACCACTACGACATCCTCGGTAGGCCCACATAAGGGCAAGGAAAACTCACACCCAGTGGGACGTCGGTGACAATGATGACTATGAGAACCTTGGAGAGGAGGAAAGCAATGGATGTCGAGCAGGTCCAACATGATACTGTGAAAGTTCAATCCATAATGGATCCAACACAGTCGCGAGAGTCCAGTCCAAAGCGGATCCAACACAGCAGCGAGAGTCCCGTTCACAGCGGAGCCAGCAGGAAACCATCCCAAGCGGAGGCGGATCAGCAGCGCTGAGATGTCCCCAGCTGATACACATGCAAGCAGTACATGGCCACCGGATCGGACCGGACCCCTCCACAAGGGAGAGTTGGACATAGAATAAAAAGAAAAGAAACGGCAGATCAACTGGTCTAAAAAGGGAGTCTATTTAAAGGCTAGAGTATACAAATGAGTTTTAAGGTGAGACTTAAATGCTTCTACTGAGGTGGCATCTCGAACTGTTACCGGGAGGGCATTCCAGAGTACTGGAGCCCGAACGGAAAACGCTCTATAGCCCGCAGACTTTTTTTGGGCTTTGGGAATCACTAATAAGCCAGAGTCCTTTGAACGCAGATTTCTTGCCGGGACATATGGTACAATACAATCGGCAAGATAGGATGGAGCTAGACCGTGTAGTATTTTATACGTAAGTAGTAAAACCTTAAAGTCACATCTTAAGTGCACAGGAAGCCAGTGCAGGTGAGCCAGTACAGGCGTAACGTGATCAAACTTTCTAGTTCTTGTCAAAAGTATAGCAGCCGCATTTTGTACCAACTGTAATCTTTTAATGCTAGACATGGGGAGACCCGAAAATAATACGTTACAGTAGTCGAGGCGAGACGTAACAAACGCATGGATAATGATCTCAGCGTCTTTAGTGGACAGAATGGAGCGAATTTTAGCGATATTACGGAGATGAAAGAAGGCCGTTTTAGTAACGCTTTTAATGTGTGCCTCAAAGGAGAGAGTTGGGTCGAAGATAATACCCAGATTCTTTACCGTCTCGCCTTGTTTAATTGTTTGGTTGTCAAATGTTAGAGTTGTATTATTAAATAGAGTTCGGTGTCTAGCAGGACCGATAATCAGCATTTCCGTTTTTTTGGCGTTGAGTTGCAAAAAGTTAGCGGACATCCATTGTTTAATTTCATTAAGACACGCCTCCAGCTGACTACAATCCGGCGTGTTGGTCAGCTTTAGGGGCATGTAGAGTTGGGTGTCATCAGCATAACAGTGAAAGCTAATACCGTATTTGCGTATGATGTCACCTAGCGGCAGCATGTAGATGCTGAAGAGTGCAGGGCCAAGGACCGAACCCTGGGGAACTCCACACGTTACCTTAACGTAGTCCGAGGTCACATTGTTATGGGAGACGCACTGCATCCTATCAGTAAGATAAGAGTTAAACCAAGACAGGGCTAAGTCTGACATACCAATTCGTGTTTTGATACGTTCTAATAAAATATTATGATCGACGGTATCGAAAGCAGCGTTAAGATCGAGGAGCAGCAACATAGATGACGCATCAGAATCCATCGTTAGCAATAGATCATTAGTCATTTTTGCGAGGGCTGTCTCCGTGGAGTGATTTGCCCTGAAACCGGATTGAAAGGTTTCACATAGATTGTTAGACGCTAAGTGTTCATTTAACTGCTCCGCATCAATTTTTTCGAGGATTTTTGAAATAAAGGGAAGGTGAGACACCGGTCGGTAGTTTACCATGAGGTCAGGATCGAGGTTAGGTCTTTTAAGAAGAGGATGAATAACCGCTTTTTTGAATGCTAGGGGAACAGTGCCCGAGGAGAGTGATAAGTTTATAATATTTAGCACTGATGGACCTAATAATACAAAGAGCTCCTTGATCAGTTTCCCAGGAAGAGGGTCAAGTAAACATATTGTTTGTTTTATTCCATTTACACGTTGTAACAATTCCTCTAATGTTATTTCCTCAAAACGAGAGAAACTATTTTGGAGGGCAGTATCCGCCGTATATACCATCGTATCAGTGTTAATAGAACCCAGTTGTAGCTGGGACGCATTGTCTTTAATCTCCTTTCTAATGACTTCAATTTTCTTACTAAAGAATTGCATAAAGTCATCAGCTGAGTGGGTTGAGCTACTGGAGGGGGTCCCTTGTTGGGTTAGCGATGCTACCGTACTAAACAAAAATTTAGGATCGTTTTTATTGCGGTGGATGAGATTTGAGTAATATTTAGCTTTAGCTAAGGTAAGCATGCGTTTATAAGTTATTAAACCATCACTCCATGCTTGATGGTGCTCTTCAAGTTTAGTCGTGCGCCATTTGCGTTCCAGCTTTGTACATAATAATTTCTGAGCTCTAGTTTCTTCTGTAAACCACAGGGTACGCTTTTTTGGAGCCTTTTTTAACTTTAGCGGTGCTATGTTATCAATGGTTTCACGCAGGGCGTCGTTAAAGTTGTTAGTGAGGTTATCAATAGAGCCCACATATTTTGGGAATGGTGCCATTACCGAGGGCAGTAGGTCAGCAAGAGTTGTCGTTGTGGCCGTATTAATGTTGCGGCTGCTATAGTGGTTATTATTATCATTAGTTTGACGAACATGCGTCTGAACCTCGAATTTTATAAGGTAATGATCGGACAATACTTTAGTATACAGGAGTATCGTAACTTTGGAAACGGTGATACCCCTGACAAGCACTAGGTCTATCGTATTACCGTTGCGATGCGTGGGTTCATTTATTATTTGTGTGAGACCACAGCTATCAATTATAGTTTGGAGCGCTACGCACGGTGGGTCCGATGGGGTATTCATATGGATATTAAAGTCCCCCATTATGATTATATTATCGGCGTGTGTCACTAGATCAGCAACGAACTCTGAGAATTCATTGATAAAGTCCGAATAAGGCCCTGGGGGGCGGTAGATAACAGCCATGTGTAGAGGGAGCGGTGTGACAGACTTCATAGTAAGCACCTCAAACGATTTATATTTATCATTTATGTTAGGACTAAGGTTAAAGTTTTCGTTGTATATTAGTGCGACCCCCCCCACCCCTTTTAAGCGGACGGGCAATATGTGCATGTGTAAAGTTAGGAGGACATGCCTCATTTAGCGCAAAAAAGTTGTTTGGTTTAAGCCAGGTTTCGCTGAGACCGATGACGTTAAGATTGTTGTCTCTGATGATATCATTAACTAACAACGTTTTGGGAGACAATGATCTTATGTTTAAAAAACCTATATTATAGGTAGTGGGCTGTTTCAGGGAATTTTTGATCAAATTATCCGTAGTAGCAATATTAATAATGTTGTGTTTATTATGCCCAGTGCATTTAGTATAGTTACGACCATATCTAGGAATTGATACGACGGGAATTTTCCGGTTGTTTGATTGTTGCTTTGATAAACTGCACGCATCATGGTTAGCCACCTCAGTAACGGGGATTTTCCGATTGTTTGTTTGTTGCTTTGATAAACTGCACGCATCATGGTTAGCCACCTCAGTAAAACACATGTCCAACTCTGAAACACTCAAAGCAGAAAAAACTTGTTCTAATTTAACAGACTCCTTACCCAGACCAGTAGTCTCGCATCTTCCATTTAAATGCGGCTGCAGGATGGAGGGAAGTGGTGTTCTGTGGGGATTAGCCTTCTGCTTTGTTTTTAGCCCCGCTCGACATCCGCGTTTCCGATCACACCGCTGGCGTCTGCTCCGTAGACGGCCCCCGCTGCTACTAGACTCCCCTGCTTCACAGGCCGCTGGATGTAGCCGCCGACGTATTCCCATGCTAGTTAGCACGTCGAACAAGCACGTGTCTATCAATTGTTACACTTTCATCCTTTTATTTGTCTGATTATAATTGCTATCAAAAATGATCTGGAATATTTAAAGTACAGTATCAATATCAGCATTGGTAGGACCAATACTGCCGCTGTAACTGCTTGGTATTGGATCGATACCCAAACTTGTAGTATCACCCAAAACTAATGTAAAAGATGCAAACAACAGAGGAATACGTGTTTATTACATTTTAACACAAGCGTAGCGAGAACCACGTTTCAACAGAAAGGAACCATATATCAACGGTAAATTATCGAGTAGATTCTTAAAGTTTTCAGAAAATAATACAACTGGAAATGACGCAAAATGTTACCACAAGTCAGCAGCCAAATAAGGAGCCTTTGTAACACATTTTGAAATGCTTTTATTAAAATTGATATACCAAATAATATATCTTGATACTGTATTTATCATTATTGCAATGTTACGGTAAGTTAAAGTACCAATGATTGTAACACATACTAGGTGTGGCAAAATGATTCTCTGCATTTGACCCATCACCCTTGATAACCCCCTGGGAGGTGAGGGGAGCAGTGGGCAGCAGCGGTGCCGCGCCCGGGTATCATTTATGGTGATTTAACCTCCAATTTACAACCTTTAATGCTGAGTGCCAAGCAGAGAGGTAACGGGTCCCATTTGTATAGTCTTTGGTATGACTCGGCCGGGATTTGAACTTACGACCTACCGTTCTCAGGGCGGACACTCTTCCATACTGTGATATAGATTTCAAGCCACATCGCCCATCCATAAATGAAATCAAGAATCTCTTTTGGTGCATTCTTTAATTGCTGTGATAGAGGGTAATAAATCCATGCTTTTATTTTGAAGCTCACTTTGCACTAAACAGGAAGTAACTATGTGCATGCATTAATAGTAGGTATGTTGTTGTTGTGTCACGCCGCTTAGTGTCGACACACGTCAACATAAACAGACCCATTCCTCATAGAAATGATTGCATCATATATCAACATAAGCGTGTATCTCCATGTCGACTAAAACAGGCACTTTTTCATAATACTAAGAACACAGGGGCTGTCCACTGTCTTCTCCTCACGCTTCACACAATAAAAGCAGCTTTAAATGGGTCCCCACGGAGAAGGCTCCACAGCAGAGACGTAGCACAGAAATAGCCGTGGCTGCTACAACTCCTACATTTCAAAGAAAATTCCACCAGCACTCTCAACTTATAATTTTGGTCTGAGTGTCCCACACAGTCAGGGAGGGAGATGGAGATTTATTGCTGCTTTTCATGTTGACTGGAGAACAGCTTCTATACATACATCGCTCCCATTGAGTGGCCATAGCATGACTCTTGCATCACTTTTTAACGTACTGGCTTTTCCTGAGGTAGATCAGTTTTGTTTAGATACATAATACTACATATATACTATATATATATATATATATGTATATATATATATATATATGTATATGTATATATATATATATATATATATATATATATATATAGTACATATATATACACACACACATATACTGTATATATACACACACATATATGTATAAATATATACATACATATATATATACATACCTACATAGATATTTATACATACCTACATCCATATATATATATAAATACATACATATTTATACATACCTACATACATATATACATACCTACATACATATATACGTACATACATACATACATACATACATACATACATACTTACATACATTCACATACATATATGTATATATATATGTATAAATAGATATACACATACATATATACGCATATATAAATATATACATACATACACATCTAGATATATAAATACATATATACATATCCATACATATACAGTATATATAAATATATACATTTATATGTATATATATATATATATATATATATATATATATATATAGATGGGTATGTACTGTATGTATATATTTATATATGTGTATATATATAAGTATATATATATATATATATATATATATGTGTGTATATATATATATATATATAAATACATATATATATATGTGTATGTGTATATTTTTTTATTTGGCTGGGTTTGCACAAACAGCGAAATCAAGTAAATATAATTACTCTAAATTCCGGACTACAGGCCGCTACTTTTTTTTCTATGCTTTGAATCCTGCGGCTTTTAAGACGGAGCGGCTAATTTATGGATTTTTCTTCGCGGACGACAATAATAGAAATAATTTTAATAATAAAAACAAGTAAAAACACTGACAGGGTGTTTCATTCGTTGTGCTATGGCACCATATTTTAGACAAATTCGCTCATTGTAGGGGCTGCAGTGTTTTTTCATTAATCAGTGGCGCTTTTTTTTTTTCCAGTCGGAGTGCTGGTTAGTCTTCTAGCCGTCCATAGCGTTTCTGCTCGTATGGATTCTTCACTCATTACGCCAATCAACGTTTGTAAGTTTGACAGTATCCGAAACTGAAACTATAAGTTGTCCCATGTGTGACATCTGCAGGAATGTTTTCATGTATATACTTCTACATGCATTAGTAATGTAATCAAGCTAGCGTTGTTAGCATTAGCTAAAATGTTCACAAGTGTCTGTGTTAGTATTATAAACTTACAAAGGCAAACTTTTTGTATTGTGTCAGTTTCACAAATGTGTCAGTAAATTCACCAAAACGTCACCGTAGACTTATTGAGTCTGTTTAGGCGATAACTTGTATTTTGTTTGATCAGCCCTTGTGTTAGCTCTGATATATAGCTCCCGGTTTGTAGCGTGCACAAAAAAACAAAATGTACGTCTTCAATTCCTCTTGCACGGCTGGACGGATATGCTTCCGACTATCTAAAAAAACGAGAAAAAACAAAAACTTCTGACTGCGATTTGACCGCGAGACAGCTTTTCTCTTAACAACAAATATCGTCACTAGGGTGGTATGGTATACCTGTACTAATAAAGTACTGCGGCACTATCCATCCATCCATCCATTTTCTACCGCTTATTCCCTTTCGGGGTCGCGGGGGGCGCTGGCGCCTATCTCAGCTACAATCGGGCGGAAGGCAGGGTACACCCTGGACAAGTCGCCACCTCATCGCAGGGCCAACACAGATAGACAGACAACATTCACACTCACATTCACACACTAGGGCCAATTTAGTGTTGCCAATCAACCTATCCCCAGGTGCATGTCTTTGGAAGTGGGAGGAAGCCGGAGTACCCGGAGGGAACCCACGCATTCACGGGCACTAATGAATTAAAAATAATACTATACTGTCTCTGAATAATACCGGTACTTTTTTTTTCTTAACGGACATAACGGTGAGCTGTTGTCACGTCGTGAAATTGCTGTTAAGGCGCATTCAAGGCAACGCCCACGCAAGAGTACTTACAAGCAGAAACAGTGTGAAGACAGAAGAGGGAGATTGGATGCATTTTGATTTAAAAACTAACAATAGAGGTGAAGATATAAACACTGAAGCGCCATTGTGCAGGCGGTGCTTCAAGACAGGGCTATCTAGCTAACAGCTCACATCTATCCGCAGTTTGCAGTGTTTGCCTACTTCTAAATCACAAATCCTCACCTCCATGGTGACAAATAAAGTACATTTCTTACAGGTATCATCCTCGCAGGACGAGGACATTCTTTACTACACACCCCAGGAGGATACAATAGTTAACCGCTAACCACTAACAGCAAGCTCGCGCTCCCGAATGTTAACAAAATCCATCAGCAGATCTACATTGACTGTAACGATACCAAGTTCAAGAGGTGTGTATAGTCGATACTATAATGATTACAACAATATTTTTTATTATCACAAAATATTTTGTCTTTTTTTATTGTATATTAGGTCAGAAAATATATCCCTGGACACAGAAGAAATGTAATGATCCTGTAACTACTTGGTATTGGACTGATACCAACATTTGTAATATCACCTAAAACTAAAGTAAAGTATCAAACAACAGAAGAAAAGGTTATTGTAACATTTCAACAGAGGTGTAGATATAACATGTTCAAATGGAAAGTAAGCAGATAACGTATTAACAATAAATGAACAAGTAGATTAATAATCAATGTTCTATTGCTTGTCACTCATAATTTTGACCGAATGAGCAATAACACAATATGTTACTGCATACGTCAGCTGCCAAATTAGAGCCTGTTTGCTTACTTACTAATAGAGAAGTTGTCTAGTATGTTTACTATCTTATTTAATGACAAAATTTATCTTGAATTGCAATAAAGAAAAAAGCATGTCTAATGCATCAAAAGATTTTGTCAAAATAAAGCCGATAATGACCTTTTTTAGGTGCCTTTTATTTTGAAATGTATTAAAAAGTATCAAAATACATTTTGGTGCCGGTACCAAAATATTGGTATCGGGACAACCCTAATCATCACATTTTAATCTCACGACAGCTGGTGCGGAAAACGCAGATGTTAGTTCTGTTTGTTGTTTGCGAGCCCTCGGCTTGATGCATGCACATAGCACTCAATGCACGGTTCCAATTCCTCGTGCACATCCAGACTGATATGCTCTTGACAAAATACAAGTTTTTTGAAGAAATATTGTCACGTTTTAATCTCGCGAGACCTCGTCACTCCTCGACTATGTCAGTTGCTATTAATCCTTATTCTTTAAAGGGGTTTGCCACTTGCTCAAAGCTACATTTTTTAAACCAAAAATATAACAATAAACACCACTGGTCAGTTCATGTTACAAATAGTGGTTTAATTGTTATATAGTTTTCACAATTCAAAAACGATATTTTTCCGATTCAAAAGGATTCTGTATTCATTCAATACATAGGATTTCAGCAGGATCTACCAGTCTGCTCACATGCAAGCAGAGTAGTAGATTTTTTTAAAAAAGTTTTTATAATTGTAAAGGACAATGTTTTATCAACTAATTGCAATAATGTAAATTTGTTTTAACTATAAAACGAACCAAAAATATGACTTATTTTATCTTTGTGAAATTATTGGACACAGTGTGTTGTCAAGCTTATGACATGCGATGCAAGTGTAAGCCACTGTGACACTATTGTTCTTTTTATTTTTATAAATGTCAAATGATAATGTCAATGAAGGATTTTTAATCACTGCTATGCTGAGATTATAACTAATATTGATACTGTTGTTGATAATATTCATTTTTGTTTCACTACTTTTGGTTTGTTCTGTGTCGTGTTTGTGTCTCCTTTCACTTGCTCTGTTTATTGCAGTTCTGAGTGTTGCTGGGTCAGGTTTGGTTTTGGAATTGGATTGCATTTTTATGGTATTGCTGTGTATTGGTTTGTTGGATTGATAAAAAAAAATAAAAAAAATTTGAAAAATAAAATATAAAATAAATTTTTTTAAAAATGAGAATCGATTCTCAATCGCACAACATGAGATTCGCGATTTCTATTCGAATCGTTTTTTTCCCACATCCCTAATATATATATATATACATACAGTATATATATATATATATATATATATATATATATATATATATATACATATATATACATACACAAACACATACATATATCCACACACATATACATGTATACACACATATATATACGCACACACACATATATATGCATACACACACATATATATACATATATGCACACACATATACATATATACATACACACACATATGTAATTATATATATATACACACACACACACATAGACACACAAACATTTATATATATATATATATATATATATATATATATATACATACACACACATATATACACATAGACACACAAACATATATATATATATATATACACACACACACACACACACACACACACATATATACACACACACTTATATATACACACACACATATATATATATACACAAACACATTATATCTATATATATACACACACACACACACACACACACACACACACATATATATATATATATATACACAAACACACACATTATATCCCTCTATCTATCTATTATATATATATATATATATATATATATATATATATATATATATATATATATATATATATATATATATATATATATATATATATATATATATATATATATATCTATCTATCTATCTATTATATATATATATATATATATATATATATATATATATATATATATATATATATATATACCTACATACCTATTTGTCTGGGGGTGTTGCTGCAAGCCTTGCGTGATAAGAAGCCTGCGTTGGTGGATGATTCAAAGACCGAGGCTGACTGACATGTCGTGACACCTGATGTACTGCGTGGCTGAGGGCCAAAGTCCCCCGGAGCCATTTGCAGTGCTCCCGACTGGAATGTCAGAAAAACAGTGCACCAGTCTGTCGAGTTTGCGTTTCTTCAAGTAATTCACACAGAGATGACTTACCAGCTCAAAAACCGCTGAAGGACGATGTTTTTGAGCCTTGTGGAGAAGGACGTGGTGAGTTCAAGTGTTCAACCATGGGCCATATTGTTTGAAAAAAATCCAAAATAAATTGTAATAGTCTCTATTCTCTACATTGCAGGTCTACATTGGTATCAAAATAAATCTGTTTATTATAGATATGAAAATGTAGATACTGTATAACAGTAAACGCCGCTTTATCATCGCATTTTAGCGGAAGACGAATGATACTTACACCATTGGAACATCTAAGTGTAAGCTTTCCAGCTAGGCTAAGTTTGTCACCCTAGTCTTTTGTTCGCTTATGTCCGACATTTAAGTGCCTGTGGTTTGAATTGTCTGCAGTTTTCCTAAAAATCGGTTATGTTTATCTTGTAAAGGCCTGTCATTTAGTTACATGGACATGTGTTTATTGAGACTGAACAATTACCATAGCAACACAGACACTAAAATGTAGCTGACCGAGTAGACCTCTGCCAAGAGGTCTGTAATTAACTGTTAACAAAAGTGAAAAAAGATTGTATTGGATTTGTGTTTAGTCAACAATCTACTTTCTGGTCCATGGAGAAAAAGCTGATGGCGAGTGCCATTGTGATTTCAGGAAGTTGGTCTCTTGATACCTAGTGTTTCGCATATTTTTATTTCTTTATTTGTGTCAGTCATATAAATTTGATGCTATCTGGCCGCCATTACTCATAAACATACCTCTGCACACCAAGTCTGCCAGAGAATAAGAAGACACAGCAGAAGGGATCAGTGTTGCCATCGTACTAACAATGTCCCTATTTCTAGCAAACAATCAGACCCTTCTAGATTGTTTTTCTTTTTTTTGTTTGTTTTTTCAAAAAAGTGACAAACATAGCATCTTGTTTTTGTGTTATTTGAGAGTTTTGAACATGGAAATATGTATAAAATGATCACACGTTCAAATGTTGATTACCTGTGATAATCAGAGTTGATTACTTGCTTGCCTAGTTTAAATTATCTTTTAAAAAGACCCCGGTATTTGGAAACAAATGCTATTCTATTGTCAGGAACCTTATTCAATGTTGTACCACAATTATTTGCTCCAGCAAGTTTTATCTAAAACCAGTCAGGTGTATTTTGAAGTGAAGTTTGCCAGTCTTCCCACTCATCTTTCCACTGACGTATATGCATTGATTTGTTGACCATGTAGCCCTACAGGTTAACGGCGCTAGCGCGCTCAAAACTAATAACCGGATTAATCTGTGTTTACACAGAATTAATGCAATCATTTAATGTGATTAATTGCATGCATCATCTTCGACAGTCTTTTTTTTCTTTTTTTTAATTAAATCAACATAAAAATATACAAGATACACTTTCAATTAGAGCATCAACCCAGCCCCCCAAAAAACCCATCCCTCCCCCATTCACACTCATCCACACCCACTCACACAAAAAACGTTTTTTTCTTTCTGCTACCAAAATTCTGGTTCCCACAACATATATAGTACTGTCTGCAAGGGACACAGTCCCTGAAACACACATGATTGTGTGTGCCGCAGGTCCACTAACATTATCATTAATTACTATTTTTGATGTAATTGTTTTGTATTATTTTACTTTCCTTTTTATCCACAAAAAAGGTTTTGACATGTACATGTCCCACGTAATGAACCACACATTTTTTTTTTTTGTAGATAATCTACCAACATTATTACCATTGACATGTAATGTAACCTGCATGCAAAGAACTCGGAGAATGTTTCCCATTTGGCAACTCTACCCTGTGGCCACGCCCTCTCGGGTAATACTCCTGTTGTTTTGATCTCTGTTCAAAATTGAGTGGTTGTCAAACATTTTTCAGCAAACTCAGCTCTCCAAATACCACCATAATGACCAACATTAAAATACAATAGCGTAGTAGGCCCACGTATCCATTAAAAACGAGGCCGAGGGGATATTTTTGGCCACTGTAACATTAAACACAACACACAAACATCTTCAACAATGATATCCATATGCAGTACACATTTACAGACGTGTTTGGCTTACCGCTGGTTGGAGGACAGTATGCGAGTCACTGCTCTCCAACCGCAACTGGTTTGGAACGAACAGTGTTCGGATTGTAATCATCCGAATATGATTAGCAGCAAAGTGGAGAGCCGTCAACGTTGTGGCTCGGAGAGCTAGTAAGCTAGCTCGATGATTAGCCAACTAGCTACTCAAATATGTTCATAATGTATTCTTATTCATATACTTTTCAAATATTCTTGTAATTACACCATATTTTCGGTATATTACATGGAATTTTTACCTGACATGTTTCGACTGTCATCTGCAGTCTTCTTCAGAAGACAGACCTAACAAGTATATCAATCATTCAATCAATCAATGTTTATTTATATAGCACTAAAACACAAGTCTCTCAAAAGGCTGCACAAGCCACAACGACATCCTTGGTTCAGAGCCCACAAAAGGGCAAGGAAAAACTCACAACCCGGTGGGACGTCAATGTAAATGACTATGAGAAACTTTCACTAATGTGAAAGTCCAGTCCATAGTGAATCTAACATAATAGTGAGAGTCCAGTCCATGGTCTACCTCATTGGCCATGCCTATAATAACGGCTGATAAGCAACAGGTCACAGTGGTCAGGCCTGAAGAAGACATGTTAGGCAAAAATTTCATCCAACATGCCAAAACAAATTCTCTGATTACAAGAACATTTAAAAAGTAGCCAACATTCTACCTCTGGGGTGTCAAACTCACGAGGGCCAGACTATTAAAATAATGGCATTATAATTAAAAAATATCTTTAGCTTGTTGTCTTTGTCTTACTTTGGCCGAAAATAGAACAAACACTTTTTGAAAATATTACAATAAAAATATAGAAAAAAAAATACCAGCAGCGGTAAAGTTTACTACTCAGTTGCCTAGTCGTTAAAGTGTCCGCCCTCAGATCGGTAGGTTGTGAGTTCAAACCCTGGCCGAGTCATACCAAAGTCTATAAAAATGGGACCCATTAACTCGGCATCAAGGGTTGGAAGTGGGGGTTAAATCACCAAAGTGATTCCCGGGCGCGGCCAACGCTGCTGCTCACTGCTCCCCTCACCTCCAAGGGGGTGATCAGGGGTGATGGGTCAAATGCAGAGAATAATTTCACCACACCTAGTATTTGTGTGTGACAATCACTGGTACTTTAACTTTAGATCCATGAAGGAAAGAAGAACGTGAATGAATGTTTATAACTGAATACATTTACATACGAATAAAAATGTGTTTTCTTTTGTATTTTGTTTTTAATATATTAAGTAATGTTTATGACAACCTTTTTCCAAAACACAATAAAGAATGTGGGACATAACAGGATAATGCATACATTTATCACTTGTTTTCAAAACGTTTACATAAAAGTGGGGCCCCATAAATTTACTGTGGGACACATTTTATGATTTGATGGGGTCACTGGGACTCCATTTTAAAAATTCTTAGCGCCAACACTGATGGGAGTATTGGTGCGTTCAAAACAGCAGCAGGCGGCTGTGGCCTGCGGGCCGGTTCTAATACCATCATCCCTGTAACGCCGATTCGGCATCGTGGTACCGGGTTCGATTCCCTCGAGGATGCGTCAAACGAAGAACACAAAGGTAAGATCTAACAAATTTATTAACAAAAAGTGAGCTCTGAACAAAAACACTGGAGCTAATAAAAAGGGAAACAAAAGACGCTAGCGTGAAAGCTAGGAAATATAAAGAACTAAGATTTGGCACGATGGCACAAAAAATGAAAACAAAGATGATTAGCATGTGAGCTAAAGATGATAACAAAGTGGCTTAGCTAATGAGCTAGCGAGAAAAACATACCTGACGTTACTTGTTGCATGTGAGCAAATTAGAGTCCCAGAAAGAATAAACAGAAGAGGCTGGCTTATAAAGGGAAGGTAATTAGCAGTGAACAGGTGTGCAGGAACCGGGAGTAACAGCTGAAACTAATAAGTAACCATGGTGATGGACTAAACGGGAAATAAACGGATCAGACGGAGAATGAGAACAAAGATGGAAACATAAACAATAATATTTGAAGATCCGAGTCACGGATCGCAACAATCCCAGGGGCTTTGACTTTGAAACATAGGCTCTAGCTTGTTTCGGTGCTTCTAATTGACTCTCCGTCCTTCAGGTAAGAGAAACAGCGATTCCCTGCGGCTGAGGCGAGCGTTAAATAAATGTTTACATTGTATATTTTTTGATATTTCATTAAAAAATAGGGAAAAAAACGCGGAACAGATATATTTACCCTAAAATGAATGTTAAAAATTGGAGATTGGGTAAATCCAATCCAATCCACTTTATTTGTACAGCACATTTAAACAACAGAAATGTTTCAAAAGTACAACAATATTAAAAACAATATTCAAATATTATCCTTGGCTACACCAATGACTGAATAAAAAAAAAAAACATATATAAATATAAAAGCAATATAAAAACAATATAAAAATAAAAATGATTGAAAACGAATTAAAACAATAAATAGAAATCAACATTTTTAAAACAGAGTACCACAGAGGACCACATAAATCACGTAGTGTTAAAAGCCAAAGAATAAAAGTGGGTCTTAAGACGACTTAAAACACTCCACTGTGGGAGCAGTTCGTACATGGAGTGTTCCAGAGCTTAGGACCAACCACAGACCCTGGTTTTAAGTCTCGTCTTGGGCACCACGAGCTGAAGATGGCTCTCGGACCTCAGAGCGCGCGCAGGATTGTAAATTTGGATGAGCTCCGAGGTATAATGAGGTGCCAGTCCATGTAAAGCTTTAAAAGCAAACAGCAATGCTTTAAAATCAACTCTAAAATGAACAAGGAGACAGTGCAAAGTCTCAAGAATTGGGGTTATATGCTCGCCTTTCCTGGCCCCTGTTAAAAGTCGTGCTGCGGCGTTCTGGACTAACTGCAATCAGGAGAGAATAAAGTGGATTGGGTAAATCATACAGATGTCACAGAGTCCTCATAGAAAATAAGGCCCTCTATAAGCACCATTTTCAAGATTCCCACCATCACCGAAATGATTCTTCCATAAAAAGTTCTGTAAGGTTCTTTAAAATGTGTTGTGTGATCCCCAAGAGCAGGCCTGGGCAATTATCTTGACTCGGGGGCCAAATTTAGACAAAAACATGTCTCTGGTGGCCGGTATATATATTTATTTTTAGGAACGCTAATACAAAACCTCGCAATAATGTCAGGTCGAATGCTAAAAACGGTATGACAGACCGCCTTAAAAAACAGAATGCAATTTTAAATTTTTTTACTAGAAGAGACACCCAGAATGTACATGAAAATAAAGAATGTGGGATTTACAATATTAACTATGAAGGGTAAAACACTGAATATTGACAACATCTGAATGTCACACCCCCTCTCCATCCACATATTTTACAATCAAGGAAAACACAACAAAAATTCAACAAACAGTGAAATATGAACATCAAGGGTAAGAAATAAACCCACCTACAATCTGATATATCTGATAAATCACTAAACTTTAGAACTTTGTTGTAAAAATCTCCTTTCGCAACTGTCCCTGACACCCAAATTTCAGGCTCTGGAAACACTCTGTGGAAACGCTCCCCACCCACACTGCTTGGTGCCTCGTCTGAGCTGCTGTGACTTAGATGACAATAGCAACTAATTAGATTACCATGGTAACTAATTAAATGACCATAGTAACTAGTGAATCATGCAAATGTGCAGATTCCAACCATTGAAATACTTTGTATAGTTCAAGACTTCCGGACATTAGAAAACATGAGTGCACATCATAATGGCAGCTACACTTTCCATCTTAAAGATCTAAAAAAATCATTTGGGAATGTCCAGCGGGCCACATTGAAAAGCCTAACGGGCCGCATGAGGCCCCCGGTCCTTGTATTGCCCAGGTCTCCCCAAGACTGTGTCCTCCTACTGCTGTCGTGGCTTCAGTACATTATCTTGTAAGAAAGTAGCTTAAATGCACTCCCTAGTCTTCACACGTGTCATTTTTCCTTTTCACCCACAGACGTGGCAGACATGGCGGCCAGAGCCGTGACTTTCCTTTCATTCTGGTTTGAAAAAGTGCTTTGAAGTGGAGGACCTGATCCTGCATGAGCCCAACTAATATTCCTGCCAGCGTGTGACATCACTGCGGCGTGTACTAAGAAGCGGGTCCACTGACATCAAATTGTGTGCTTGTTTGTGTTAAGATTGTATACTTCTGTGGTATGTCATGATGCAACATGTGTGTTAATGCAGAGTGACACAAACTATTTATTTGTAAATGCACAAAGACATGCATGTTCATGGAGAAGCTATTGGCCATCAGGTGTGCGTTAATCATGCACGATGCTAACTGATTAAACAAAGACATGTCTTTGACACATTTTATAATGTGCGCTGTATGGAAAAAAAATACATTATTATACTTGGAAAGGGATAATGCATTATCCCCTAAGGTCTATTTTTGTACCATTTGTGTTGTATATTTAGGAGTTTTACCATGAATTGATTTACGTGGACCCCAACTTAAACCAGTTGAAAAACGTATTGGGGTGTTACCATTTAGTGGTCAATTGTACGGAATATGCACTGTACTGTGCAATCTACTAATAAAAGTTTCAATCAATCAATATATATGTCATTCGGCCTGGGAATGACGTATACCAGCCTCTGAGTTCAGTTCAAAACTTGGTAGGCAAAAATTTTTGCAGCAAATTCCTAAAAAAAAAAAAAACACAAGCTCCTGTTGTTTATGTCAGTGTTTTTCAACCTTTTTTGAGCCAAGGCACATTTGTTTGCGTTGAAAAAATCCGGAGGCACACCAGCAGAAATCATTAAAAAACGAAACTCAGTTGACAATAAAACGTCGTTGTCGCAATTGTTGGATATGACTTTAAACCATAAACAAGCATGCATCACTATAGCTCTTGTCTTAACGTAGGTGTACTGTCACCACGTGTCACATCACGCCCTAACTTATTTTGAGTTTTTTGCTGTTTTCCTGTGTGTAGTGTTTTAGTTCTTGTCAGGCGCTCGTATTTTGGTGGCTTTTTCTCTTTTTTTGGTATTTTCCTGTAGCACTTTCATGTCTTCCTTTAAGCAATATTTCCCACATCTACTTTGTTTTAGCAATCAAGAGTATTTCAGTTGTTTTTATCCTTCTTTGTGGGGACATGTCATGTCATGTTCGGATGTTACCATGAATTGACGTGGACCCCAACTTAAACAAGTTGAAAAACTTATTCGGGTGTTACCATTTAGTGGTCAATTGTACGGAATATGTACTGAACTGTGCAATCTACTAATAAAAGTATCAATCAATTAATGATTGTACAAAACCCGTTTCCATATGACTGGGAAATTGTGTTAGATGTAAATATAAACGGAATACAATGATTTGCAAATTCTTTTCAACGCATATTCAATGGAATGCCCTACAAAGACAAGATATTTGATGTGCAAACTCATAAACTTTATTTTTTTTTGCAAATAATAATTAACTTAGAATTTCATGGCTGCAACATATGCCAAAGTAGTTGGGAAAGGGCATGTTCACCACTGTGTTACATCACCTTTTCTTTTAAAAACACTCAATAAACGTTTGGGAACTGAGGAAAATAATTGTTGAAGCTTTGAAAGTGGAATTCTTTCCCATTCTTATTTTATGTAGAGCTTCAGTCGTTCAACAGTCCGGGGTCTCCGCTGTTGTATTTTACGCTTCATAATGCACCACACATTTTCGATGGGAGACAGGTCTGGACTGCAGGCAGGCCAGGAAAGTACCCGCACTCTTTTACTACGAAGCCACGCTGTTGTAACACGTGGCTTGGCATTGTCTTGCTGAAATAAACAGAGGTGTTCATGAAAACGTTGCTTGGATGACAACATATGTTGCTCCAAAACCTGTGTGGACCATTCAGCATTAATGGTGCCTTCACTGATGTGTAAGTTACCCATGCCTTGGGCACTAATGCACCCCCATACCATCACAGATGCTGGCTTTCGAACTTTGCGTCTATAACAATCCGGATGGTTATTTTCCTCTTTGTTCCGGAGGACACCACGTTCACAGTTTCCAAATATAATTTGAAATGTGGACTCGTCAGACCACAGAACACTTTTCCACTTTGCATCAGTCCATCATAGATGATCTCGGGCCCAGCGAAGCCGGCGGTGTTTCTGTGTATTGTTGATAAATGGGTTTTGCTTTGCATAGTAGAGTTTTAACTTGCACTTACAGATGTAGCGACCAACTGTAGTTACTGACTGTGGTTTTATGAAGTGTTCCTGAGCCCATGTGGTGATATCCTTTACACACTGATGTCGGTTTTTGATGCAGTACCATCTGAGGGATCAAAGGTCTGTAATATCATCGCTTACGTGCAGTGATTTCTCCAGATTCTCTGAACCTTTTGATGATTTTACGGACCGTAGATGGTAAAATCCCTAAATTCCTTGCAATAGCTTGTTGAGAAATGTTGTTCTAAAACTGTTTGACAATTTGCTTACAAAGTGGTGACCCTCGCCCCATCCTTGTTTGTGAATTACTTAGCATTATCAGTATTTATTGCCACCTTTCCCAACTTCTTTGCCACGTGTTGCTGGCATCAAATTCTAAAGTTAATGATTATTTGCAAATGGAAAAATGTTCATCAGTTTGAACACCAAATATGTTGTCAAATATGGGTCTTTTTCAACCCATATTCAACTGAATATGGGTTGAAAATTATTTGCAAATCATTGTATTCCGTTTATATTTACATCTAGCACAATTTCCCAACTCAAATGGAAACAGGGTTTGTACATTGTGGAAACCATCTTTGCTACACAGTATGTCTTTGCTGTCGTCCAGCATTCTGATTTTATTTATTTTGTAGCCAGTTCAGTTTTAGTATCGTTCTGCATACCGTTGTAAGCTTTAATTCCTTTTCTTAGGGGGAATCACTTTTTCGTTTATGTTTGGTTTAAGCATTAGACACCTTTTTACCTGCACACTGCCTCCCGCTGTTTCCGACATTTACAAAGCAATTAGCTACCGGCCGCCACCTACTGATATGGAAGAGTATTACACGGTTACTCTGCCGAGCTCTAGACAATACAGACACTCAACAACGACACATAATTTTCAGACCATAATTACTGGTTTGCAAAAAATACTTTTAACCCAAATAGGTGAACTTAGATAATCTCCCACGGCACTCAAAAATGTATCACACGGTATACTCGTGTGCCGCGGCACGGTGGTTGAAAAACACTGGTATAAAGGAACTTGGACCACAGTCAATACAGTAGTAGATCTTTGCATAGACATTTTGACTTAGCAAGCAGTACAGTGGAACACTGCGGCCTACTTTGTGATTTATTGAATGAGGCGTTCCTCGAGGCACCACTTTCAGTCCTCTCCTTTTTGTCAGCTATTTTTTGGAATGGGATTTATGTAACTTACGTTTTGCTGTAGCTTATTTACTTCAGATACATTTCTCGATTCAAAATCTATACTTCTTGAATGACATTGGGTGCCAGTGCTGAGATTTCTACATTCCTCCATATAATAGATAAACAAATACAACAAAAAAAGAAGAAATAATAGTAAAAAAAAAAAAAAAAAATTTTTTTTTTTTTTTATTGATTAAGAATAATTACAAATAAGAATCACAATTCATTCGAAAATCTTTTTTTTTTTGACACCCCGGACGTAGGCCTTGCTTACCACGGTGGTGTCCAAAATGCAGCCCACGGGTCTTTAGTGGGACCAAATTTGTTTTTTTTGTCTGCATGTGGCCTTTTTTTTCCCAACATTAAAATGTAACTGCATAAAAACTTTACCAAGGATAGAAAAGTTACACAACAAGGATTTAATTGTATTCATTTATTTATTTTACTTAATTGCCATTGATTGTTCATTAGCCGGAAGTTATTTAAGATTTTTTTTTAAAAGTAATGAATATTGTTAGATTGGACTTGGTCCCCCCTCAAAAAAAACATCCCTAAAATTGCATTGACTGATATATAATCTATATAATATTGGGATAGAAGCTGCAGTCATTGATTATTTTAATAATCAAATAATCTATTCATCTGTATCATCCATCCATTCATTCATCCATTTTCTACCGCTTATTCCCTTTTGGGGTCGCGGGGGGCGCTGGTGCCTATCTCAGCTACATTAATCTTGTAATCGAATTAAACACACTTTATATAGCCTCAATTCTTATTTCATGGAAAGTAGTAGAAATAAAGATGTTTCTACTTGCCATCACCTTCATTTTTTTTTTCTAATAAATGCACATCATCAACATTGAAAATGCACTTTTAACATGCGTGCATTAGTTGAAAAAATGTTTTGATAAAATTATCTACCACACTCTATTCACACACCACCACTCCCTGTCCATGTATTTAAAGTTCCAGGCACTGTATGTGGTCCAAATTTCATTCTTTTTTTTTTTGTTACAATTAAAAGATTAAGACTTCATACACTCACACAAGAATAATACTTTGATATTAGTTTTGGTCAATTTTTGGTTTCTAACTGAATTGTCTGGAAATAATTTGTACTTCTTGCTTTGAGAACAATATTGTGTTTTTATGGCTGTTGTGTGATCTTATACTAGCACGATTGTATGTAATTGACGTGGAGCAATTGTTTATTTTGAATATGGTTTTGTTACCTACTAATGTGTGCCTCAATGTTGTACATAAGGATGTAACCATATGAATATTTCATATTATGGTTCTTACCGCGGTATTGTTGAATGTGCTCAAAATGTACTTATACACACGGATATATTTTTTCAATAACTAAAATAAACTGACACACTGTAAGAAAAGCTATTTTTTTTCATGTTTTGTTTTTATGCTTCACTGAGTTCTAGTATTTTATCTGTTTTATTGGCTAAGCTTTTATTGTTTTAAACAGTGTGTACTGTAGCAATTTAAGATTCATTTAAATGAAAAGTGCACATAAAATAAAATATGCATATTATTTATTATTTCTGGCGTCCTAATGTGTTCAGCGGTTCTTGAACGCACCGTAAAAACACCTGCGGCCTGGTATTCTTTTGAGTATAGAATGATTTATGTTCTGAAAGAGCACAATTAAGGTTCCATGCACACAATTGAATATCTTAGCCGCTCAGAGAATAATGTCTTTATATAAGTAAAAAATTGGGGTATATTGTTTCTTAAATGGGAAATATCTTATTGTCTCTTGTTTTCATGTTAGCATTTAAACAAGCAAGTAAGTTGTGAATTGTATTTATATAGCGCTTTTCTCTAGTGACTCAAAGCGCTTTTACATAGTGAAACCCAACATCTAAGTGACATTTAAACCAGTGTGGGTGGCACTGGGAGCAGGTGGGTAAAGTGTCTTGCCCAAGGACACAACGGCAGTGACTAGGATGGCGGAAGTGGGGATCGAACCTGCAACCCTCAAGTTGCTGGCACGGCCATTCTACCAACCAAGCTATACCGCCCCAAGTTTTTCAAAGTGCAGTTATCAATCACGTTTTGTCAATCCTTTTAAATCAAAAGGGTAATATTAACTATCAGGAATTTTATAATTTATCGTTACATCCTGAGTTGAGCATTTCTAAAAGCATTTTTTTCTTATTTTAGACCCAAGGAAGAATACCATCTGCTATTGCAGTAGCTAATGGGGATCCTAATAAACCAACAAACGAACGATCATTAAACAACATTAAATTAATCTATTAAATGTTGAGATAAGCAGGATATATATTAATGGACATTTTAGGTGAGTGATTCTGAAACTATGCCAAAGAATCGCTTGATTAAAGTACAGTGTTGTATTTTCCTATATACAAACACAGTGTTACTGTTCAAACTGTGTGTAATGTTACAGCGTACGAAAATATACAAATTACTTTTTCAATAAAACTTTGCCTTGTTTTTAATGATTTCTTGGGTCTACTACGCTACTGAATTTTAATGTTGCTCAATATGCTGGTACTTGGAGGAATAGGTGTTTTCTGAATGGCACTTGGTGAAAAGAAAATTGCGAACCACTGGTATATACTGTATGAATAAAACATCAAGGAAGTTATTAGGCACAAATTTAAATGCAAAAAAACCTTAATGAGGTAGTTATTGTTATTATTTATTATTAATAGTGTTATTTCTATTGGTATTTGTATTGCTTCATTTCTAGTGTAGAAATGTTCATTATCATTTCTGTATTATTTATTTCACTAACTGCTACTTTGCGATCACTTTTACCATCATATTTGTACATATCCTATTTGCTGATGTTGTTCTATTGTTATTGTCGTCTCTATGTCTTATCCCCCTCTTATACCCACAATTCCCCCCTCTGTCTTCCTTTTTTACCTCTTTACTATCCACTCCTGCTCCGGCCCGGCTGCGCCAAATAATAATATAAATCCATTTAATAAAGTCAAATACAAATAAGGCAAGAAGAGAAGTATCCCACACTTCTCTTTTGTAAAGTAAATTTGTACATCCGATATGGGCATCTACATCAACTATATGATTTGCCTGAGAAGCAGGACAGGACAAAAAAATAAACAAACCAAAAAAAAATAATATCTTAGCCGCTCAGACTATAATGTGTACATATACTAGTGTGTGAATGTGAGTGTGAATGTTGTCTGTCTATCTGTGTTGGCCCTGCGATGAGGTGGCGATTTGTCCAGGGTGTACCCCGCCTTCCGCCCGATTGTAGCTGAGATAGGCGCCAGCGCCCCCCGCGACCCCGAAAGGGAATAAGCGGTAGAAAATGGATGGATGGATGGATATACGTTTAGATTGGGGTATGTTGTTTCTTAAAGGGGAAATATCTTGTTGTCTCTTGTTTTCATGTTAGCATTTATGCCGGCAAGTGAGTTTATCAAAGTGCGGTTATCAATCACGTTAATTTGAAATTAAAAGGAGTTTTACTATGGTTATCATTAATATGGTTAATTTTTACATCCTCCGTTGTGCATTTATAAAAGCGTTTATGAAATGTTAAACCACAGGAAGAATAGCGGCTACTATTGCAGTAGCTAATGGGGATCCTAATAAACCAACAACAACAAACACTCAGTAAACAGGATCGAATTCATCAATTAATTGTTGGGATAAGCAGGAAATGTAATAATAGACCTTTTATACGAGTGATTCTCAAACTATGCCAAATAATCACTTGATTAAAGTACAGTGTTTTATTTTCCTATATACAAACACAGTGCTACTGTTCAAACTGTGAGTAAGTAATGTTACAGTGGCCAGAAATATTACATTTACTTGTTAAATACAGGGTTCGTACACCTTTTCCTTGGCCAAATTCAAGCACTTTTTAAGGACTTTCAAGATCAATTTCCCAGTTTTTCCAGAACTCTTCAAAAGGCGAATACCAGTGTGAATCAATCCATAGCCATGTTGTTTGAGGTCACCAAATGCTGTCTGTAGGAAAAATACAGAAAATCTGCTAAAACCTAAGCCTGACATTTAAGCAGCAGTTATCATTATCACACTGAATGGGGCATAGAAAACGAAATAGTGTTTCTGGAGATTATTAAAAGTCATCGGTGTTTGCAAACGTGTTGTTTTTTCACATTTCGTGTTCTTTTTCTTACTTACAGCACTCAATGATATCGAACAGCACGGATTGATTCGCACCATGTTTATGCTTGTAAACTGTATAATGTGATATAAATACACGCACCCTCAAAATGTAAATTTCACTCATTTAATAACAAAACTGTTCCACATTGATATAAGGATAATGATTTAAAGGAAAATATTTTGTTTGTTTCACCACACCTCAGTCACCTTTCATTAAGCATATGGAGCCTTATAACCGTGGCTATGATAACAAATGAACAAAAATGCTTAGACTTAGACAAACTTAACTGATCCACAAGGGAAATTGTTCCACACAGTAGCTCAGTTACAATGATGGAAAGTGTAAGGATGGAAAGGACAATGCAGGTATAAATAGACTAAATATGGCAATATAAAATATAACATATATATGTGGTATATACATAATATATGTACAGTATATTATGTATATACTGATATATTATGTCGATATCATATATACAGTATACAACAATTACCATGTACAATATTACAGTATATGTGAAATTGTACATGGTAATTGTTATATATTGTATATATGATATAGACATAATATAATATAATATAATATATCAGTATATATTATATACAAAAAGAAAAAAGTTAACTTTGTTTTGCTTTCACTGAGGTAGCCAGACAGGTTATGTACATAATGAATATAATGGAGTAAAAAATGCATACAACCACGTTGTGCAAAAACTACAAAATCCTTCATTAAACTCAGCTGTAAGTTGTGAAAAAGGTTACAAATTATACATTATATTACCTTCACAGTACAAACAAGTCGAATAATTTAACCATTTTAATGTAAATAATTAAAACGACAAAATGTAACTTGTTTGTTTTAACTGAGGTTGTCAGACAAGTTAAGTAGACAACCAAAAATGTTTTAGCAAAAAACATACCATGTGACTGCGGGGCAGGATAACGATCACACTGTTATTTTTTGTGTTGAAAAACTTATTCGGGTGTTACCATTTAGTGGTCAATTATACGGAATATGTACTGTACTGTGCAATCTACTAATACAAACCCCGTTTCCATATGAGTTGGGAAATTGTGTTAGATGTAAATATAAACGGAATACAATGATTTGCAAATCATTTTCAACCCATATTCAGTTGAATATGCTACAAAGACAACATATTTGATGTTCAAACTGATAAACTTCTTTTTTTTTCCCAAATAATCATTAACTTTAGATTTTGATGGCAGCAACACGTGACAAAGAAGTTGGGAAAGGTTGCAATAAATACTGATAAAGTTTATGAATACTCATCAAACACTTATTTGGAACATCCCACAGGTGTGCAGGCTAATTGGGAACAGGTGGGTGCCATGATTGGGTATAAAAACAGCTTCCCAAAAAATGCTCAGTCTTTCACAAGAAAGGATGGGGCGAGGTACACCCCTTTGTCCACAACTAAGAGAGCAAATAGTCAAACAGTTTAAGAACAACATTTCTCAAAGTGCAATTGCAAGAAATATGTGAGGATTTCCACATCTACGGTCCACAATATCATCAATAGGTTCAGAGAATCTGGAGAAATCACTCCACGTAAGCGGCATGGCCGGAAACCAACATTGAATGACCGTGACCTTCGAACCCTCAGACGGCACTTTATCAAAAACCAACATCAATCTCTAAAGGATATCACCACATGGCTCAGGAACACTTCAGAAAACCACTGTCACTAAATAGTTTGTCGCTACATCTGTAAGTGCAAGTTAAAGCTCTATTTTGCAAAGCGAAAGCCATTTATCAACAACATCCAAAAACGCCGCCGATGGTCTCTTGGCCCGAGACCATCTAAGATGGACTGATGCAAAGTGGAAAAGTGTTCTGTGGTCTGACGAGTCCACATTTCAAATTGTTTTTGGAAATATTCAACATCGTGTCATCGGGACCAAAGGGGAAGCGAACCATCCAGACTGTAATCAACGCAAAGTTCAAAAGCCAGCATCTGTGATGGTATGGGGGTGCATTAGTGCCCAAGGCATGGGTAACTTACACATCTGTGAAGGCACCATTAATGCTGAAAGGTACATACAGGTTTTGGAACAACATATGCTGCCATCTAAGCACCATCTTTTTCATGGATGCCCCTGCTTATTTCAGCAAGACAATGCCAAGCCACATTCAGCAACACGTGCTGAATGTGGCGCATTATGAAGTGTAAAATACAACAGCAAAGACCCAGGACTGTTGAACGACTGAAGCTCTCCATAAAACAAGAAAGGGAAAGAATTCCACTTTCAAAGCTTCAACAATTAGTTTCCTCAGTTCCCAAACGTTTATTGAGTGTTGTTAAAAGAAAAGGTGATGTAACACAGTGGTGAACATACCCTTTCCTAACTACTTTGGCACGTGTGGAAGCCATGAAATTCTAAGTTAATTATTATTTGCAAAAAAAATAAAGTTTATGAGTTTGCAAATCAAAGATCTTGTCTTTGTAGTGCATTCAATTGATTATGGGTTGAAAATGATTTGCAAATCATTGTATTCCGTTTATATTTACATCTAACACAATTTCCCAATTCATACGGAAACGGGGTTTGTAAAAGTTTCAATCAATCAATCAATCAATCAATTCAATCGAAATTCAAGCATTTTTCAAACCTTAAAAAACACAACATTAAAATCCAACCATTTTCAAGGTTTTTAAGCACCCGTACGTACCCTGTCTAATGAGGACAAGCGGCACGGGAAATGGATGGCTATTTCGTGACGTCAAAACAGGACGTCGCACGGATGTTTGCACACAAACTCACATGTTTTAAATTGTCATTCTTTATGCAAAGAACACTGCAGAAACGCTTGACATTGCTAACATCATGTGGGCTTAATATATCAGGGGACGAGAGTGTCATTTGATGACGTAAAACGAATACGATGACGTCAAAACAGTCGAATATAGCGTTACTTTTACTTTTTTCTTTTTTTACTTTACTTCCTCCTGTCAACATAATTGACCAATACTAAAATGGTAACACATGGATGTAACAATTATATTTATAAAAATGTGATACATGCCAGGAACCTATGCAACCTTTTTTCCCTCATTTTATAATTAGCCTATTGAGGCAGACTGTCTAGGTGTACGATGAACATTTACAAGCATTTACAACCGCTTCACCCAAAATTCAAGCATTTTCCTAACCTTGAAAACACAATATTTAAAATCCAAGTATTTTCAAGGTTTTTAAACGCCTGTGCGAACCCTGTCAATCAGGGGTCTCAGACACGCGGCTCGAGGAACGTTATTTTGCGGCCCCCTACCTTAAAATGAAAGTTTAATGTTAGTGCGGCCGGCAAGTTTTATATAAATGGCGCTTGACAGCGTTGTGACATTTGGGTCCAAAATGGGTCTTTCACTGTTCTGGGTTGCCTACCCGTGCGTTAGTGGAAAAGCGGCAAATGAGTGAAAGCGACAGAGACGTTGCCATGGAGAGGAGGGTTTTCTTACGTGCCTGGCTGCAGTCACACCGCGACACCTGTCCGTCAGTAATAGCAGTCCCCGATAACCTGGACCAATTCAAACCGTTATTTTTTTTTTTTTTTATTGATTAATGAACACTACATATATTTCTATATGACACCAGAAAACACTCCGGGAGCCGTCCCTTTTTTGCGCTCTCTATCCCGATACTTTCCCTGCTATTATCCGCCAACCGCCGTGTTGCTGTAGGGAGGAAAAGCGGAACGACACACATTGTGGAAATAACATTATTCTCCGTGCGTCAACTAAATACAAATATATTCCACAACCCAAAACATGTCTTTTTCAAAGCCTGCAGTTAAGAGAAGGGTTCGTGATGAGCAAAGACAATTCCAGGAAAAGTGGGAGATGCAATATTTCTTTGTTGAGCACAGGGGCACCCTAACGTGTCTTATTTGCACAGAGAAAGTTGCGGTGCACAAGGGATACAATTTGAAACGTCATTAAACAACTAGACATGCAAAAAAAAATTTAAGAAATCTTTTCTTGCGGCCAAGCTACACCCAGACTCTGCATCCAGTGGCCCCCAGGTGAATTAAGTTGGAGACCTCTGCTGTAGATAAAACCTCTGCCTTGTGTTTAATGAATACTTGGGCCTACTACACTATCCATCCATCCATCCATTTTCTACCCTTATGGGGTCGTGGGGGGGGTCACAACCTCATCGCAGGGCCAACACAGATAGACAGACAACATTCACGATCACATTCACACACTAGGGCCAATTTTAGTATTGCCAATCAACCTATCCTCAGGTGCATGTTTTTGGAGGTGGGAGGATGCCGGAGTACCCGGAGGGAACCCACGCAGTCACGGGGAGAACATGCAAACTCCACACAGAAAGATCCCACGCGCAGGATTGAACCCAGGACCTTTGTATTTTGAGGCAGACGCACTAACCCCTCTATCACCGTGGTGCCCCCTACTACAGTTTTCACTAAATACCACCTCAGAAAACACCTGGCTCTTCAAGTACCACCATATTGACCAACATTCAAATTCCTACTACTACTGAATTTTAATTTTAATTTAAATTTAATTTTAAGTGCCACGTGTTTTCTGAGGTTGAAAAAAAGTTTTAGAACCACTGGTATAGACCAGTGGTTCTCAACCTTTTTTCACTGATGTACCCCCTGTAAACATTTTTTTAATTCAAGTACCCCCTAATCAGAGCAAAGCATTTTTGGTTGAAAAAAAAGAGATTAAGTAAAATACAGCACTATGTCATCAGTTTCTGATTTATTCAGTTTTATAACAGTGCAAAATATTGCTCATTTGTAGTGGTCTTAAACTATTTGGAAAAAAATATCTATAACATTAACTAAAAACGTGTTGAAAAATAAACAAGTGATTCAATTATATATAAAGATTTCTACACATAGAAGTAATCATCAACTTAAAGTGCCCTCTTTGGGGATTGTAATAGAGATCCATCTGGATTCATGAACTTAATTCTAAACATTTCTTCACAAAAAAAGAAAACTTTAACATCAATATTTATGGGACATGTCCACAAAAGAAATCTAGCTGTCAATATTGAATATTGCATTGTTGCATTTCTTTTCACAGTTTATGAACTTACATTCATATTTTGTTGAATAATTATTCAAATATATTTATAAAAGATATTTGAATTGTTGCTATTTTTAAAATATTTTTGAAAAATCTCACGTACCCCTTGGCATACCTTCAAGTACCCCCAGGGGTACACGTACCCCCATTTGAGAACCACTAGTATATATATTTGAGAACCACTGGTATAGACCAGTGGTTCTCAAATGGGGGTACGCGTACCCCTGGAGGTACTTGAAGGTATGCCAAGGGGTGGATGAGATTTTTTTTAAATGTTGTAAAAATAGTAACAATTCAAAAATCCTTTATAAATATATTTATTGAATAATACTTCAACAAAATAGGAACATAAGTTCATAAACTGTGAAAAGAAATGCAACAATGCAATATTCAGTGTTGACAGCTAGATTTTTTGTGGACATGTTCCACAAATATTGATGTTAAAGATTTCTCTTTTTGTGAAGAAATGTTTAGAATTAAGTTCATGAATCCAGATGGATCTCTATTACAATCCCCCAAGAGGGCACTTTAAGTTGATTTTTACTTCTATGTGTAGAAATCTGTATTTATAATTGAATCATTTGTTTATTTTTCAACAAGTTTTTAGTTATTTGTATATCTTTTATTCCAAATAGTTTAAGAAAGACCACTACAAATAAGCAATATTTTGCACTGTTATACAATTGAATAAATCAGAAACTGATGACATAGTGCTGTATTTTACTTCTTTATCTCTTTTTTTCAACAAAAAATGTTTTGCTCTGATTAGGGGGTACTTGAATTTAAAAAAATGTTCACAGGGGGTACATCACTGAAAAAAGGTTGAGAAACACTGGTATAGACAATCATGGGTAAAAAGTAAATAAATAAAAAATAATAAAGTAAGTAGATAAATAAAACATCGAGGAAATTATCAGGCACAATTTTGAAAGTAAAAAAAAACAACTTTTTTGTATGCGATAGTTTTACGAACACACGTGGAGATTAATATTAACATGTTTCTGTATTTATTGGTGTAAACTAACATGTTCCCTTACAAATACAAAGATAAAAGTGTTGGAATGAAGCATGAGTACTTTAATAGGAAGAAGTCACTCACCTGTGTCCGGCAGTGTTGGTGGCGCCTCTCTGCTGAAGCACCCCGGCTCTCTGTACACCGAGTGCGGGTAGGTGTACTCACTTTTGCCGCAAGAGAAGGCTCCACTCGGGACCATCCCGTTCAGGTTGTAGTGGCTGTACGAGTACGGGCTCATGTGCTGGGCCGAGTAGGGCTGCTGCGCCGCGTAAAAATCCTGCGAGCCATGGAGCGCCCCGTGGCCGCCGTAGAAGCCCATGTCTGCGGGGGAGGGCTCCGGAAGGCTCGGGGACGCGCGGAGGTTCGGCTTCTTGTCCTCGAACGCAGGTGACGGCTGCCCGTTCATTGTTGAGGATGTCGACGTCCCGGCGAGTGTTTGGAGGAGAAAAGAAAAAGAGTGTGGAGCTGGCCTTCCTAAAGCGGTCCACGGTGGCGGCGCCTAAGCCACAAGTGGAGCTCCTAATTACAGGGCGCGCCGAAGTGAGCCAAGCCCGGCAGGAGAGAAGGAGTGGAAGTCTTCTTCTCATTGGCTCAGCCTCTCACTCCCAGCCTTTACCCCGCACTGCTTGTCGCCTGTCTGACTCCCTTCGTCTCCCGCAGAAACCTCCAGTCAACCTCCCCCTTCAAGCCTTAAAGGCCTACTGAAATGAGATTTTCTTATTTAAACGGGGATAGCAGGTCCATTCTATGTGTCATACTTCATCATTTCGCGATATTGCCTTATTTTTGCTGAAAGGATTTAGTAGAGAACATCGAGGATAAAGTTCACAACTTTTGGTCGCAAATAAAAAAGCCTTGCCTGTACCGGAAGTAGCAGACGATGAGCGCGTGACGTCGCGGGTTGTAGTGCTCCTCACATCCTCACATTGTTTATAATCATAGCCACCAGCAGCAAGCGGACTGAGAAAGCGACGATTTCCCCATTAATTTGAGCGAGGATGAAATATTTGTGGATGAGGAAAGTTAGAGTGAAACACTACAAAAAAAAAGGGGGGGGGGAAGGCGACGGCTATTCAGATATTAGACACATTTATTAGCATAATTCTGGAAAATCCCTTATCTGCTTATTGTGTTAATAGTGTTTTAGTGTGATTATAAAGTCATACCTGAAAGTCGGAGGGCTGCGGTGAACGCCAGTGTCTCTAAGGGAAGCCAATGGAGGAGCCAAGATCACAGCTGCCTTTTTGACAGCTGCAGGAGGAGGTCACGTAATCCGCTGAAGTCTCCGGTAAGAGCAGACTTAATACCACAATTGGTTGACATGTGGTAGAGAAATATGTTCGCTTGACCGCTCTGTGTTAAAGCTTCACAGCAAACAAAGAAACACCGGCTGTGTATCAGTTGCTAAAGGCAGCTGCAATACACCACTTTCCACCAACAGCATTCTTTATAGTCTCCATTATTAAATGAACAAGTTGCAAAAGATTCAGCAACACTGATGTCCAAAATACTGTGTAACTGCACGATGAAAAGAGACGACTTTTAGCCGTAAGTGGTGCTGCGCTAAAATGTCCCCTCCAACCAATAACGTCACAAACACTCGTCATCATACGAGTCATCTGACTTCCTTCGTCTCCCGCAGAAACCTCCAGTCAACCTCCCCCTTCAAGTCTTAAAGGCCTACTGAAATGAGATTTTCTTATTTAAACGGGGATAGCAGGTCCATTCTATGTGTCATACCTGATCATTTCGCGATATTGCCTTATTTTTGCTGAAAGGATTTGGTAAAAAACATCGACGATAAAGTTCGCAACTTATGTTCGTTAATAAAAAAAGCCTTGCCTGTACCGGAAGTAACGGACGATGTGCGCGTGATGTCACGGGTTGTAGGGCTCCTCACATCCTCACCTTGTTTATAATCATAGCCACCAGCAGCAATTGCAATTCGGACCGAGAAAGCGATAAGTTCCACATTAATTCGAGCGAGGATAAAAGATTTGTGGATGAGGAAAGTTAGAGTGAAGCACAAAAAAAAAAAGGCGACGGCTATTCAGATGTTATTAGACACATTTACCAGGATAATTCTGGAAAATCCCTTATCTGATTATTGTGTTAATTGTGTTTTAGTGAGGTTATAAAGTCGTAACAGTTCGAGATGCCACGTCAGTAGAAGCATTTAAGTCTCACCTTAAAACTCATTTGTATACTCTAGCCTTTAAATAGACTACCTTTTTAGACCAGTTGATCTGCCGTTTCTTTTCTTTTTCTCCTATGTCCCACTCTCCCTTGTGGAGGGGGTCCGGTCCGATCCGGTGGCCATGTACTGCTTGCCTGTGTATCGTCTTGGGGACATCTATGCGCTGCTGATCCGCCTCCGCTTGGGATGGTTTCCTGCTGGCTCCGCTGTGAGCGGGACTCTCGCTGCTGTGTTTGATCCGCTTTGGACTGGACTCTCGCGGCTGTGTTGGATCCATTATGAATTGAACTTTCACAGTATCATGTTAGACCCGCTCGACATCCATTGCTTTCGTCCTCTCCAAGGTTCTCATAGTCATCATTGTCACCGACGTCCCACTGGGTGTGAGTTTTCCTTGCCCTTATGTGGGCCTACCAAGGATGTCGTAGTGGTTTGTGGTTTGTGCAGCCCTTTGAGACACTAGTGATTTAGGGCTATATAACATTGATTGATTGATACCTGAAAGTCGGAGGGCTGCGGTGAATGCCCTCTGACTCTAACTTTCCTCATCCTGATACACAGCCAGCACCGGCTGTGTATCAGTTGCTAAAGGCAGCTGCAATACACCGCTTTCCACCAACAGCATTCTTCTTTATAGTCTCCATTATTAATTGAACAAATTGCAAAAAATTCAGCAACACAGATGTCCAAAATACTGTGTAATTATGCGATGAAAAGAGACGACTTTTAGCCGTAAGTATGTGGATGAGGAAAGTTAAAGTGAAGCACTAAAAATAAATTGAAAAAAAGGCGACGGCTAGTCAGATGTTATTAGACACATTTACTTGGATCATTCTGGAAAATCCCTTATCTGCTTATTGTGTTAATAGTGTTTTAGTGAGATTATAAAGGCATACCTGAAAGTCAAAGGGCTGCTGTGAACGCCAGTATCTCTGAGAGAAGCCAATGGAGGAGCCAAGATCACAGCTGCCTTTTTGACAGCTGCAGGAGGAGGTCACACAATCCGCTGAAGTCTCCGGTAAGAGCCGACTTAATATCACAATTGGTTGACATGTGGTAGAGAAACATGTTCGCTTGACCGCTCTGTGTTAAAGCTTCACAACAAACAAAGAAACACCGGCTGTGTATCGGTTGCTAAAGGCAGCTGCAATACACCACTTTCCACCAACAGCATTGTTCTTTATAGTCTCCATTATTAATTGAACAAATTGCAAAAGATTCAGCAACACAGATGTCCAAAATACTGTGTAATTGCACGATGAAAAGAGACGACTTTTAGCCGTAAGTGGTGCTGCGCTAAAATGTCCCCTCCAACCAATAACGTCACAAACACGCGTCATCATACGCGTCATCATTCCGCGACGTTTTCAACCGGAAACTCCACTGGAAATTTAAAATTGCAATTTAGTAAACTAAACCGGCCGTATTGGCATGTGTTGCAATGTTATTATTTCATGATTGATATATAAACTATCAGACTGCGTGGTCGGTAGTAGTGGGTTTCAGTAGGCCTTTAATAACCAGGGCCTTCCAAACTGTGGCCTGGGGGACATTTTCCAACAACACAGGAAAGTAGAAGGATGTGCATGGGGGGTAACTTCTTATACATTTAGTGCAGGGGTCCCCAACCGGTTTAATTTAGGCATTATTTTCACGGACCGGCTTTCCACGTGTGCCGGATGAATAAAGCAAATAAGTGCATGGAAAATGCCATCTCCATCCCTCCATCTTCTTCCGCTTATCCGCGGTCAGGTCGCGGGGGCAGCAGCCTAAGCAGGGAAGCCCAGACTTCCTTCTCCCCTACCACTACGTCCAGCTCTTCCCGGGTGATTCCGAGGTGTTCCCAGGTAAGCCGGGAAATATCAATCATCCATCCATCCATTTTCTACTGCTTGGCCCTTTTGGGGTCGCTGGAGCCTATCTCAGGAAGGTGGAGTACACCCTGGACAAGTCGCCACCTCATCGCAGGGCCAACACAGACAGACAAAATTCACACTCACATTCACACACTAGGGCCAATTTAGAGTTGCCAATCAACCTATCCCCAGGTGCATGTCTTTGGAAGTGGGAGGAAGCCGGAGTACCCGGAGGGAACCCATGCAATCACAAGGAGAACACGCAAACTCCACACAGAAAGATCCCGAGCCTGGATGAAACACAGGACTGCACAGGACCTTCGTATTGTGAGGCAGATGCCCAATCAATGTTTATTTATATAGCCCTAAATCACAAGTGTCTCAAAGGGCTGCACAAGCCACAATGACATCCTCGGTTCAGATCCCACATCAGGGCAAGGAAAAACTCAACCCAGTGGGATGAAAATGAGAAACCTTGGAGAGGACCACAGATGTGGGTTCTAGCATAATATTGTGAAAGTCCAGTCCATAGTGGATCTAACATAATAGTGAAAGCCCAGTCCATTGTGGGGCCAGCAGGAGACCATCCTGAGCGGAGACAGGTCAGCACCGCAGAGATGTCCCCAACCGATGCACAGGCGAGCGGTCCACCCCGGGTCCCAACTGAACAGCCAGCACTTCATCCACGGCCACCGGACCTGTGCTTCCCCCTCCACGCAGGAGAGTGGGGCACAGCAGAAAAGAAAAGAGTGACGACAGATCAACTGGTCTAAAAAGGGGGGTCTATTTAAAGGCTAGAGTATACAAATTAGTTTTAAGATGGGACTTAAATGCTTCGACTGAGGTAGCATCTCTAACTGTTACCGGGAGGGCATTCCAGAGTACTAGAGCCCGAATAGAAAACGCTCTATAGCCCGCAGACTTTCTTTGGGCTCTTGGAATCACTAATAAGCCAGAGTCCTTTGAACGCAGATTTCTTGCCGGGACATATGGTACAATACAATCGGCAAGATAGGCTGGAGCTAGACCGTGTAGTATTTTATACGTAAGTAGTAAAACCTTAAAGTCACATCTTAAGTGCACAGGAAGCCAGTGCCAGTATAGGCCTAATATGATCAAACTTTCTTGTTCTTGTCAAAAGTCTAGCAGCCGCATTTTTCAATTGACCACAAAGTGGTAACACCCGAATAATTAATTCAACTTTTTTTATCCGGGGACAATTGTAGGTTATTTCAAGCCTTCGTTGCTGAAAACCTAAATGCATACTTGCCCAATTCAGTTCTTCATTTAGGGATGACAAATTGCAGAACATTCATTGAACGAAGATTGTGACTTCCTTGTTTCTTCTTTAAAAGACAAGATAGATAAGATGGACTGATACCCAGAATGGTTTTGTGGATGAAAACATACCAATGATCTAGGCGTCGAGCACATAAAGACGTCCAGTTAACCGTTGAGTATAACACACAATGGTGAGTAAGGGGAGCGCAGTTGGTGATGAATCTCAGTGTGCTGTGGTGCACACTATCCAGCTTGTGGAGACAACCAGCAATAGCATTCATGTACAAACGCTCTTATTTTCAAAATTATGTACACTACTGAATTGGGGTCTTATGGCCACTTATGTGGACACTTATACTGCCATCTGGTGGTGTCAGAAGAGTATAACATACAATGGAATTTGGAAGAGAAAAAAGTGAAAAAATAAGAATTAGCATGTCACTAAATATGAAGTACACTTTTGTGTACTTATGGACTAAGTTCATCATACCAAAAGATGATTCTTAGTTTTTATTCTAATTATGGTCCAATGAGCAAGGAGAAATCAAAAAAGCATGTAAACAAACAGCTTGGGCTGTTTGTTTACATGGTTAAGCAAAATTCCGGTCATCTGGACCTTTAAAGATGCTTTCAAACTACGTCTGGTCTAAACACTTAAAAGGATCATTCATGTGCATTTGAGTTTGAATTAGTTGGCGTATACACGTGTATTTTTCGCACGTTCCAACAAGATTCAAGTAATTCATTCCAGCCTCTCACTGCTACTAAATAATACGCCACACTAACACACACACACAACTGCATTCTGGGCTTCTTTGATGATTTTCGCTATTGTACAAGCAAATAATGCTTTGTTTTCATATCAGAATATGCAAAGGGTAATGAAAATAAAAGAGCTGCATGTGTTTTTTTAAAGAGACACTTGTGCAATGTAGTAAATAAATAAAGCTTGCCTAAACACACACATACATAATGGTGTTGTGATAAGGCATGTTTACACATGAGCTTTGCTCCTATTCAAATGCAGAAGCTGCTCCAGACTGGCATTGGGATTCGTTTGCAGCCAATCAGGGTTTCTTAAAATAAAGCTGTGTGTCTTTTACGTGTGTTGACTTGAGCCCCAGGCTTCTCCCGAGCCGCCTGGCGGGAGACTGCCTTTACAAGTTGACCTCCACCTAAAAGTGGAGGTCCACAATCATCCCCTCTGGGATTCCCTAACGCGGGGGTCAGCAACCCGCGGCTCTTTAGTGCCACCCAAGTGGCTCCCTGGAGCATTTGTAAAAAAGGATTGAAAATGGAAAAATATGGGGGGAATTTTTTTTGTTTGTTTTAGAGAGCTTTTTGTTTGAGGACAAACACGACACAAACCTTCCCAATTGTTAGAAAGCCCACTGTTTAATATGATTTTCTTTATGTCTCACTCGTTTTGTCCTACTCATTTTGGCAGTTCTTGAACTCGCCATAGTGTGGACTCTGACACAACAGTTTGTTTACATGTAAAATATTCCACTCCTTTGTCTCATTTTGTCCACCAAACGTTTTATGCTGTGCGTGAATACACAAAGGTGGGCTTTGTTGATGTTATTGACTTGTATGGAGTGCTAATCAGGCATTTTCATACTTGCCAACCCTGCCGGTTTTCCCGGGAGACTCCCGAATTTCAGTGCCCCTTCTGAAAATCTCCCGGGGAAACCATTCTCCCGAATTTCTCCCGATTTCCACCTTGTCAACAATATTGGGGGCGTGCTTTAAAGGCACTGCCTTTAGCGTCCTCTCTCACCTGAAACCTTCACCCTTTAAAAGCCGCAGTATTTAACAATTGTCTTTACTCGAAGATGTCAAGAAATGCTGATATGTTGTATGATCTTTTAACTGGTTTAATGATAATGTTAATTTCAAGCACACACACACACAGAAGTGAATGCAAGGCATACTTGGTCAACAGTCATACAGGTCACACTGAGGGTGGCCGTATTAACACCTTTAACACTGTTACAAATATGCGCCACACTGTGAACCCACACCAAACAAGAATGACAAACACATTTCGGGAGAACATCCGCACCGTAACACAACATAAACACAACAGAATAAATAACCAGAACCCTTTGCAGCACTAACTCTTCCTGGACGCTACAATAACATCTACGGTTTTTGGAGCTCAGTGCACAACTGCACACACAACAAGAAGGAGACGAAGGAGAACGAAGAGACATGGACTCTCACCGTTATGTTGGATCCACTATGGACTGGACTTTTATAATATCCCACATATGCGGTCCTCTCCAAGGTTTCTCATAGTCATTGTCACTGACGTCCCACTGGGGGGAGTTTTTCCTTGCCCTTATGTGGGCTCTGTACCGCGGATGTCGTTGTGGCTTGTGCAGCCCTTTGAGACACTTGTAATTTAGGGCTATATAAATAAACATTGATTGATTGATTGATTGATTGAGACATGGCGACGACGAGTAAGAAGAAATACACTCGCAAATTCCAAAATTATTGGAAAAAAATGAATTTAATTTCATCCAGGACAACCACATTCCCCCCTGCTCCCCCATCTCCCAAATTCAGAGGTCTCAATGTTGGCAAGTATGGGCATATTTGGTCAGCACATGACTGCAAGCTAATCAATGCTAACATGATATTGAGGCTAGCTGTAGGTACACATTGCATCATCATGTCTCATTAAGAGGTATATTTGAGCTCATTTAATATCCTTTACTTTTATCTTCTTTCCGTATTCGGCAGCCTCCTGCAGCTGTGAGGAGGTGCCGGTCGTCCTGGGTTTCCCTGGCCAGAGGACACAGCTCCCCACAGCGAAGAAGTGTTGCTGGAGTCGGCGCGTCTCCCTCGTCGAAAAAGACCTCAACGGCGGAGTGGGCGGATGGATGGTTGCATAGAAGCTCTACAACGGTCACAAAGGCGGGGGAAGGCTGCAGCAAAGGTGGGCCCCCAATTATCTTGGTCTCCATGCCATTGGACCCTGGCCTTCTCTTTGCCAAGGACAGTGTGCTGGCTGTCTGTGCACCAGTCTCCCCACTTTAAAAAGATTCCACGCCTGAAGGCAATCCCACCAACAGGACAATCATACTCGTTTCGAATGATCGCCGACGAACGGACGAAAAATGTGTAGAATAAATATTACCTTTCAACATTTCTGTCATTGAAGATTTGCTTCAGCCAGCAACACACATTCATTTTGATAGTAGGCTATTACAGCACATATTGACACTTATGTAATGTGTTGCCTTCATTATAAGACTTATATAAGGCTTTTGCACTTTTTGCGGCTCTAGACAGATTATTTTTTTGTATTTTTGGTCCAACATGGTCAACATTTTGGGTTGGCAACCCCTGCCCTAACGTGATCTCCCTCACATATTTCTGTGAAGTGCAAAACGTGAGTCCATAAACATTTTTTAAATTCAAATATACAATCATTGAACTCAAATGTGTCCAAAATATTGTAACACTAGATGACTTTGTCACTGCAGATACATACAGTACACTGTATACACACATGTGCAATATGTATTTGCGCTAGAAGATCCCAATCTATTCTATTTGTCTATTCCTATTAAACCATGCTATTTATAACACTCTATTCACATCCTATTCCATAAAAAATTGCATTTATTGCAATTGTATAATTTCAATATTGAGACTCAGAAAATCAATATTACATTGTTGGAAAAATATCGCAATATATTGCCATATTAATATTTTTCACATCCCCGAATGATGAGAGTATCGCATGGCGGTTATCATAGCAACACAAATGTAATCACACTACTGGTGCCTAGCGGTTGTAAAAGGTTAAAATAAAGCGGGACCAACTTGTGTTGACCAACTCCTCAAGACCTGGGGCCTTGTGTTTCAAGCGTGTGCACGCACAAAACCCGGGCATACACCCTTCATGACAAAAGAGTTAAGACGCATCAAGAGTGAACTTCTCGTGCCAAATGATAATATAAATACATTTAATGAAGTCAAATACAAATAAAAAAAGATTAAGGCCAGGAAACAAAATTCCCTTTTTTACCAATGCGTACAGCAGCTACTTCAGGAAGCTCTCCTGTGTTGTAATAATACATTGAGTAATCAAACAAGAGTCAAAGTATTATGCATCCTTTGTCACGGCGCGGACTCTAACCTGTGTTGCTCCTGCAACTGATTGTCAAGATTCCTCCTCTGGCTGCTTGCCCGGACGCGCCCCTGCTCGTGCCGGGCACAGCGCGCCCACGCAGCGACAAGGCTGCAGACAATCACGCATCAGCGCACCTGGGCCTGACAAGAGGGAGCGGCATGAAGGACCAGCGACGCCAGGACAGTAAGCATCACGTCTGGCACCCCCACCCCTTGTTCCTTGCTCGCCTTCTTGTGCTCTCCCTCGATCTCGACTTGATGTCTTTTGTGTTTTCCGTGATCGTGTCTTGCCTCACAAACTTCTCCCGAATTTTGCTTTCCCCGATCCTCGACCACTGCTTGGACCCGGACATCATTGCCTCTCTCCAGCCCCCGACTGCTTGCCTCCCTGCTGACTGCCTCTTTGCCTTCCCCCTTGGATTTGATGAAAGATACATCCAACACGCACCAACAACACCCTCTGGCAAATTCCACATTGTTAATTCCACACATCGTCCGCATTCATTCACTAGTGGTAGCATACACACCCCACACATTCATCACAGGTTTTAATAAACTTTCTAAACCACAATTCTGCCCTGGTGTTGCCTCCTTCCCTTTGCCAAGTACACACCCTCCTTTTTAATAGCGTTGTCATGTTTAAAATTAAAAATGATTGCAAACTAAATATTTTTTTACACGAAACCAATCTGCATGTGAGCACTTTTTGTTGTAATTGACACACAGTAAATTTATATTCCAGGGTAATCCGAGTCACCCACCTCTTCTAAAGTTGTACATGTAATTGCAAGGACTATCTTTTCAAACAGGGTGCAGCACTACTTTATCCCCGGGCTGTTTTGGCCATGAACATCCATCTTCGTCTTCACCTTCTTACATTTTTTTTTTTTATTTCAGCCTGTGTTCAAGTATTGGAGCACAGCACTGACAGCCTGACAATCACCAAATTGTGATTGGGCAGAGCTCAGGCCAATTCTGATGAATGGCTATTTTTAGTAGGAACTACACACAACTCTTAATACATGAGGCCCCTTGTTCACCGTGTTCTTCTTATTGAGAAGAACTTTCTTAAGCCGATGTCGTCATAAAATTTAAGCCCCAAGGGAGTTATTTCTCTGAAAAATTGGTCAGTTTATTAGGGGTGTCAAAAAAATTTAATTTTCGAATGAATCACAAAGTTTATTTTGTGAGGATTCTTAATCGATTAAGAAAAATATATATATGCATACATAAATCTTGTTTTTATTTATAATTTTCTGTCCAGTCGATCACCAAATCATATTGTTGATGTAGATGATCAGACCTGTTGTACAGATGTACTAAAAAAAAAATTATGAAACAATACTAGTTTTCTTTTAAGTAATATAACAATTTATCAGAGATGTTAATCTGTTCTATGGAGGAAGGTAGTTAATCATAGAACTGCCACCCAATGTTGATTAAAAAAGTATTAATTTTGAATCGAGAATAGATTCTGAATCAAAATCGTTGTCCCCAAGAATTGAATGGGGCCCAAAGATTCACAGCCCTAAAGTTTATGTTCACGTGTGTTCACTGTGTTGTAGTATTGTTAACTTCAATGTCATCGCTAGGCATCAAACAGTAGCAGCATAACTTCGGTCAAGTTACGCAACATTGCACACAGTTACTTCCTGTTGGAAGTAAGCTTCAAAATCAATGCAGTGTTATATAAGCTGGAGCTAACCACTACAATTAACACAATGTATTTAGTTTTGTTTTTCTTTCAGATTGTTAGCCATTGGAAAAAGAATGTATGAAAGCTTTATTGCATAGTTGATCAACAGCCACACAGGTCACACTGAGGGTGGCCGTATAAACAACTATAACACTGTTACAAATATGTGCCACACTCTGTTCTGTTGTGTTTTGGTGTGGATGTTCTCCCAAAATGTGTTTGTCAATCTTGTTTAGTGTGGGTTCACAGTGTGGCGCATATTTGTAACAGTGATAGTCGTTTATACGGCCACCCTCAGTGTGACCTGTATGGCTGTTGACCAAGTATGCTTTATTGTCATTGATGTCAAAACATGTACTACAAAAACAGACACAGCACCTCTGTTAGATAAGAGTATAAAATATATAAAAGCACAATAGTTGAAATAAAAATGTGCACAACTGTCATAGGTTGAAAAACCCTTTATTATTATTAGTGTCCAATCAAGTGACAAGTACACGTATTTGGTTTTGTTAGCGCTTGGATTTTGTCCACAACCTCTTATGTCAATGGCAGATGTATGGATATGAACGTTTTAAAATCACGGTTAGTTCGACCCAAATTATAAAGGTTATTATTGCTGTATGATTGGATGTGTCCAAAAACTATATTTACACACACACTGAAATCTTTAGATCTTTTTTTTAATATTTAAAATAAGACTCAGAAAGCCCATTATTTTGTGCATTTTGGGTTTCTTATGCTTCACCGCTAAAAAGGGTTCTGACGGGCATTGTGGTGTCCTACTTTTTCAGCGGTCCTTGAACGCTACATGTAAGAACATTTTTGTGTCATATTCCTCCGAGTATCTATCAGTCACTGTTCTAAAAGGGCACAGCTTGTAGGTTCAACGTACACAATGGAAGATTTTACTTGCTCAGACAATGTTTTTTATATCAATTTCGATAGGGGTTTGTCATTTCTTCATAGGGAAATACATTAATGTTAGCATTTGGTCTGTCTGTGAGGTTATCAAAGTGCGGGTATCAGTCACAGTTTCTCAAGAATTTTGATTTAAAACAGTAATACTAACCAACTGTCAAGAGTTTTATCATCATTATTACAGTTTATCATTGAGCCAAAATAAACAAGCTACACAGTACTTTTTTTAATCATTAAGCAGATCATCGAGAGTCAGTTGAGTTGTTCATCTTTACTTTCGAGTTCCACGTCAGTTTTGTAGTATTACAAACCCTGTTTCCATATGAGTTGGGAAATTGTGTTAGATGTAAATATAAACTGAATACACTGATTTGCAAATCATTGAGCATTTTTTGGGAAGTTGTTTTTATACCCAATCATGGCAGCCACCTGTTCCCAATTAGCCTGCACAACTGTGGGATGTTCAAAATAAGTGTTTGATGAGCATTCCTCAACTTTATCAGTATTCATTGCCACCTTTCCCAACTTCTTTGTCAAGTGTTGCTGGCATCAAATTCTAAAGTTAATGATTATTTACACAAAAAAAAAAATGTTTATCAGTTTGAACATCAAATATGTTGTCTTTGTAGCATATTCAACTGAATATGGGTTGAAAATGACTTGCAAATCATTGGATTCTGTTTATATTTACATCTAACACATTTTCCCAACTCATATGGAAACGAGGTTTGTATCGACCAATTCTGTTAGTATTGAGTCCAGAAGGAAAAATAAACATTTCTTCCATCCTTAAATGATGTTTCCCAGGTTCGATGTTAAAGTAAGGCAAGGATAATTGGGACAATGAAACAAAACAAATTACACAAATTAGTCAGAAATGGTTACAGCACAGTGCACACCTCAGCTGGAAAGAAACATAACGGCTCTAAGCGCAAAATCAAAACACTTTGAACCCAAAGTCAAATTTGTCTTTATTAGCACTTATTTAATGTATGTTAAACCCTCGGTTGCTGTAAAACGACATTTTCAGGGTTCCACAGGTTGAATTTGTCAAGGTCCCTCGCCTGCTCAGACACGTGAGCACTGCAAGCACTGCTCGTGCCCTCACTGGTGAGATTGACATGTTATAAAAAAAAATAAAAAAAAGAGACCTTATAATTACATGGGACATTGCATGAACTTGGCCAACAAGCTTGGCCATGTTATATACAAAGAGGAGGTCAAATGAGGGTGAGTGGCACGACGCTAACATGATGAAGGTCTTCTTGCGGCGCCGTCTTAAAGCAACAGTGTAGTCCACTCCCAAAATACTTTTTGTGGCTGAGCCTGTTTAAAGGGGGCCTGTGCCGCCGCGTATGCTAGTACTAATGCCGGGACGGGCAGAGTCCATAGTCGAACAGACCGTTAACAAGTAAAATAGGTAGAATCCAATCGAGCCATATTTACATTTACATCTGTATGTTTCTTTCTAATTGTTGTTTCTTGTTGATTTTATGATAAACTTATGTGTTAGTGCTGTGTTGGTGTATTTTTTTCTTTCACAAGACTCCGTGGTGGCCAGCACAGAAAGAGAAGGAAAGTTGACCTATTTTACATACAATAGAAACAGCTGAAGAAAAAGGGCACAGTGCCTAGATATGTCCACAAGGAGGAGCACCTGACCTGATTGGGCCAAGCAGACGAAAGGGGCCGAGTATAGAAGGGAGAAGTGTGTCCATCTCACCAGTCTCCAAGTTTTGTTATTTTAAGTCCTTGCCCCCTCATCTCCTTCCTCTTCCCTGCAGGGGTTGAAGTGTGTCTGACTGGCCCTGATGACACCAAAAGACTGCTGTTTTACTCTGAGTGAAGAAAATAAAAGGCAGATAGCAGAGACTGAATAGAGATACTTCAGTTACAGTATTTTTTAATACATTGCTGTCACACACAAAAATATTTTGGGGACTGGTTTAGTTATCAAATCCATAACCATTGTGGCATAAATAAAGTATTCTCAAATAGTGGGGTGGGACCCCTAGGCAGGGGGGGCATGTGTGACTCTGAGGGACATGCTTAATCAGTTTCACACACTATAATAATATATTTTTAAAAACTATGCACTATAAAACAATCCTAACTAATAAAGATTTAAAAAAAAAAAACGCACACATTTTTTGTTTATTTTTGTTTTGTAGGTAAAAGTATTTTATATAATTATGCTGAATTAATGTTTCTAATCAAATTTAATTTGTTATCATTTATTCAGTTTTTTAAATTTTATTTAGCAGCTTCAAATAACTCAAGGGTTCAAAAAAGTGTTTAATTTGAATAAGGATTTTTTTATTTCAGACGGATGCACTTTGTCTTTTTTCGATTACAGACTAAAAAACAATGTTAATACCATCCATCCATCCATCCATCCATTTTCTACCGCTTATTCCCTTTGGGGTTGCGGGGGGCGCTGGTGCCTATCTCAGCTACAATCGGGCGGAAGGCGGGGTACACCCTGGACAAGTTGCCACCACATCGCAGGGCCAACACTGATAGACAGACAACATTCACACTCACAATTTAGTGTTGCCAATTAATACACTTATTCTTTTTGATTGATTTATTGATTGAAACTTTCATTAGTAGATTGCACAGTTCAGTACATATTCCGTACAATTGACCACTAAATGGTAACACCCGAATAAGTTTTTCAACTTGTTTAAGTCGGGGTCCACGTTAATCAATTCATGGTAATTTGTAGTAAATTGATCAATAAATATTTATTTTTTGTATTTTTAACAATAAGGATACGTTGTTGTGCAGAGGTGTACTCATAAAAACGTTAGAGACAAATGATAGTATTTACTGTATAGTCACGGTGGAGTGGCCAGGGGGCCCTAACAGAAAATAACTAAAGCATAATCCTAAATCAACCATGTGGTTTTAGCGACACAAAACACTAAGTCCTTTTTCTCGTTCATTCAAAAAATAAAATTCTCGTCTGATTAGACCTGCCAACCATCCCATTTTTACTGGGACAACTGATTTATGTCCTTCGTTCCCGGTCCTGTTTTTTTTTTGTTTCCCCCAGTAGCAAGACACAACTGTAAAAGCCTGTTTTTTTTTGTTTCCCCCAGTAGCAAGACACAACTGTAAAAGCCTGGAGGTACCACAATACACCTGAACGCATGATACACTTGACAGTTGCCATACCAGAGATGCAGAAGACCTCGCAAAGATACTCAAAACAGACATTTAATCTTATTTACTTGAATTTTTAGTGGAAACAAGTTAATAAATAAAAGCTCATGTATGCAATCTATAACATACATTAAAGTTCATCTACATTGTTTTGTGACCTTGCCAAATTAAAAAAATGTTTACTTGTCCAGTCATTTACTTTGTTATAGTAATTTTCTTAAACGCAGGGGTCAGTAATTCTAGTGCCCATGAACCCCACCCATACACAATCTAACAGCCGACACGGTGGCCCTGCTTAAAATGTTACATTTTTGTCTCGTGAATCTCCCATTAGCGCTGGACAAGTAATCAAATTTTGAGTTTGATTATGGCTCAACATGGTCATAAAAATATGATAATCAGAAGAAAAAAAAAAGAATAGGCTGCAGAATCGGGGAGCGAATGAATGAAAGAGCACGTCGACTAGAAATGTGGGATCTAAACATGGTTGCTACTTTTTGACACAGTACTAGTACGCCTAATAAATGATCACAAAACTCAACAAAAAAACAAAGACATTATGATTCCCGCGTTTACGTACCCGCGGATGGAATCACAGAATTGGCAAATATTGTAGCTGAGATAGGCGCCAGCGCCCCCCGCAACCCCAAAAGGGAATAAGCGGTAGAAAATGGATGGATGGATGGAGATTAATCCACTGTCAAACGCAGTATATTACAGCAATTGATATACATGTGAGTGAAATGTTGTCATTGTGAGGAAAAGGAACATTTGTCTGGGAAAATATTGTGTTCAGTACCGCTCATTCATCCCCGACACACTAAATTGCCCCGTCTTGAACTTATTAACATTGTGGAGACGGTCACTTGAAATAGCAACTAAAATACCAAACTCAAGATAGTTACACAACACATTTCATTTGCTTGTGTTGTTGTGAACGACATCATCGATGTAAGATCAATGTACAAACAGGAGAGCAGTTGCAACTTCAGGGAAGATGCTCCCTCTGTCTTTTTTTCTGTTTTTTTTTTTTAATTAAAATTGCTTGCTTCAACTCGTCTCAAAACTCGAAAACAGCAAACTTCCCCCCTTCCACAATAACAGAACTGCTGACGAAATAAAGATTTCAAAAAGTACCTTACACAAGAATAATGTACTTAAAGCACTTATTGATGCATTTACAAAATTATGTTGACTTAAAATAGAGGTCAAAATTGTCCAAAGATGTATTGCATCAATAAATGAGAGAATTATCGCATTATATTTTATTGAATTTAATTTATGACACAAAAAGCACACACACTATGGTGGTAAAATGCCTTTCTCTCTGGCACTCAACGAGGGTGGACGCTCCCCTTTCCTCTCCCTTATCTCTCCTGCTTGCTTCTTTGTTTTGTCTTGTCTTAACTTTCTTGTTGCCTCTTTTTGCACTGCTCTCCAAATCTAAACATTGGAACTATTTAACTGGCCTCAACAAGATTGACAAGATCTTGGGTTTGGGGGAACCTGCTGTCGTGTTGTTGCTGGACACACGACGGACTCTTGGGAGAAGAAGGAGGGCCGCGTGCCTAACGACCCTTTTCTGTCCGGGACGTGAAGATATCCACCTATTCGGAATTATGACAACAGGACATTTGCTGATTGGAGTAAGTGTTGCTCTGGTTTGTCGACAAATTGGAAGTTGCTGGCAGTCCTCAAAGTACCCCAAAGCTGCCATAAATGATTGGAGGATGCGGGAAGAACTGTGGATTACATCGGACTGTCTACCCCACAGGTTTTGAGGACCAGTCATAGACAATTTAGAGTGAAAAGCATATTTTATTTTCACTCGCATACAAAATCATTCTAACTTGGATTGTTTCCCTGGCTTTGAGACTCTCCCGAAGAACAGCGCAGCGAAGACACAACAAACTCCCTTCTTGTCTCTCATGGACACACACCTGTTGTTGGTAACTTTGGACTAGACGGCACAATACATCAAAGCCGCGGAACAGAGACACACTACGGGCTTATACACACACACACACACACACACACATCAAAAAAAAAATATATGCCACAGATACACCCCCCACAACCCAACGCCCTCGATGCAAATCCCGTAGGGGTGATGAATGGATGGTTAGCGCCTGAGAGCTGCGACCAACCACCATGACCTTGAACTACCTTCCCTCTGTTGCTAGATATCTGGAAATGTATGTTGTAATATGTATATGTGCTTTGCGATGGTGTTTTTTTTCTCACTCCGAACTGGGCCCCCTTAGGAGCCCAGTCTGGATTGTATTTTTTTACTCATCCTTCCCCAGCGGTTTACCTTTTTCCCATCTTTTACGGGGCGCTTTATGGCGACTCATCAGCGTTCTTGTTCTGTAACCCTGTACACTGTTTGTTTGTCTGATCTTGAACAGGTTTGTGCTGAAAACAAAGTTTTGTTGTACTTGTTGCAATGACAATAAAGACCTATCCTATCCTAAATCGTAAAAAATGGAAGGAAAAAAAAATTATGGAAAAAATTACTTTTATTGATTTGTATATTGCTATTGTTATTAAAATGTATTGTTATTACTATTATTATTTCACCTGTGTTTTTTATCATTTTTGCCATTATCGCCCAGCCCTACCTGATATTGTGTATAATTTGCAAAGGAACACTAATTTGTGCCAACATTGTATGCTGTTAATGTTATAATTCTGGAAATACTACCAGATTTACACTATGGGTCCCTTGGCTCTGGCAAAGCTCTCTGGAACGTCTTGTAATTGCTGTTGTGTCTTGTCTGTGTTTGGAACGCTGGAAGCAACCATGGAGAAGACTGTAGCTTGGAAGCAGAACCATCTTCAAGTGGATTTTAGAAGTAGTTTGACCCTTTTTTGAACTGCAAAAATGCTTGCGTCAAGTTTTAATGGCAAAACCAGTATATGTAATGGACTGAATAAGACCAGCCACATTTGAACATCAATCTACATCATTCTTTAATGAGCTTGTTTCCATCAAGTCAACCACCACTCAGCTTTAAGCAAAGTTAAATAGATTTGCACTAACTTGCTCATATTCATTACTTTAAAAAGTATCTTGAACATGTTTCAATCTGACAAATATGGTATGGCTTACACCAACAATGACAACACCTGCATCATTGGTTGGACTGGACTGACCTTAGGTTAGCTTCTTGGCTTTGTTGTAAAGCGAGTCCACCACCTTGCTCAAGTTGTGAACCGTCTCCAGTGCTGCCTCGTACGTCTTGTCCACCACAGGTTCCTCAAAGACAATGAGCACGCCTTCACCTTGGTCTAAAATACCTGTCAACAGAAGCAAGGATAGTGAATATGAAAACTTGGGGTCAGGTGGCTGAAGTTGGCCTACAGCACAGGTTTTGAAAGTGTGAGGCACACTTTCCCCCCCTTGAGGATCCCAGGGTACTTCAGGTGAGGTATGGGATGGAGTGGTGCTGTAAAATGACAGGAAAATGCTGATACGCCTTAATGCCACCAGGTGGCGACACAGGCCCAGATGACTCAGAGCCATGTATGGAGAGTATGGCCAACATGTTTGAAAGTTGGCCTCAAAATGGCACTGTGTAGTCATAACTACAGACCGTGGGCCAAGTGCGGCCCACCCGCATTTTCAAATTGGCCCGCGAGACATAAGTTTAATAAAGATTTGGACCAGCGAGGTACCTCCAGCTTAGTTTTAAATTTCTGACAGGCTAAATGCCGCTAATATGTCGCCATATTGTAGACAATATGAGTAAATCAGGTCAATGACCAGTAAATGTTCTTTGAAGCAACCACATAATTTACTTGTACGACCCAATTTAAACAACTTTTCCCACTCATGGCGCAAATAAACTCCCAGAATTTTTGTGATAAAATACAAATAAAAATCAACACAGTCAGACATAACACACCCTGCTCACTGAACTTTGTGGATATCATGAAAAAGGTTCAAAGATCACTCATAATTCAAAGTTACAATCATTTAAATTCAATGCAAAACACTCTCTCCACACTTATACTGTTTGGCACATTTTAGCTGCTTGATATTTCTGACTGATTACAAAACTTTAAGGAGGTCTTCACGGAAGTAAACAAGGTAGGAGTCAAACTTTCACATACTCTTAATATCCATATATATACATAAATATATATACATATATATATATATATATATATATATATATATATATATATATATATATATATATATATATATATATACATACATACACACACACACACACACACACACACACACACATACATATATATATATATATATATATATATATATATATATATATATATATAAATATATATATATATATTATATATATTTATATATGTATGTATACACATATGGAAATACATACATACATATATATATACAGTCAAGAAAATAAGTATTTGAACACCCTGCTATTTTGCAAGTTCTCCCACTTAGAAATCATGAAGGGGTCTGAAATTTTCACAGTCGATGCATGTCCACTGTATGAGAGATAAACTAGAAAGAAAAATCCAGAAATCACAATCTATGATTTTTTAACAATTTATTTGTGTGATAAAGCTGAAAATAAGTATTTGAACACCTGTCTATCAGCTAGAGTTCTGACCCTCAAAGACCTGTTAGTCCGGCTTTAAAAGTCCTCCTTCACTCCACTGTATTATCCTGAATCAGATGCACCTGTGTGAGGTCGTCAGCTGCATAAAGACACCTGTCCACCCCATACCATCAGTAAGACCCAAACATTCAGCATGGCTAAGAGCAAAGACCTGTCCAAAGACACCAGAGACAAAATTGTACAACTCCACAAGGATAGAAAGGGCTCTGGAGAAAATGCCAAGCAGCTTGGTGAAAAAAAGGTCCACTGTTGGAGCAATTATTAGAAAATAGAAGAAGCTAAACGTGACGGTCAATCTCAATCAGAGTGGAGCCCCATGCAAGATATCACCTCGTGGGGTCTCAATGATGCTAAGAAAAGTGAGGAATCAGCCCAGGACTACACAGCAGAACTTGGTCAATGACCTGAAAAGAGCTGGGACCACTGTTTCCATGGTCACTGTTGGTAATACACTAAGACGTCATGGTTTAAAATCATGCATGGCACGGAAGGTTCCCCTGCTTAAATCAGCACATGTCTTAAGTTTGTCAATGACCATTTGGATGGTCATTGGCAAACTGCACCACGCCGTCCCCTTTGGGATGGCGTGGCGCAGTGGGACAGACAGAGGCCGTGCGCAACCCGAGGGTCCCTGGTTCAATCCCCACCTAGTACCAACCTCGTTACGTCCGTTGTGTCCTGAGCAAGTACAATCCATTTATCATTTACCATTTAGTAAGTTAAAGTGCTGGTTTTACTGCACATAGTCCTATTACACAATAGTTAGCAATAATAGATGTAATTACGCATTGAAAATTGGATCAAAAGAAGCTAACATTGCTATATATACACATATACACAATTTTGCTAACATTCAAAGATTAGCATCCATATGAACGGCCCATCAAATCTTAAATAACACCGCACCAGCGTCACTAAAGCACTTTGTCCAGTTTACATCTGCAGTGACAAGTAAAAACACACAAGCCTCCACCAGGATGCAGTGTACCATACAAGATGTACAACCTCTTTTGCACAATCAGCCTTTTCACATAAAGCGATAAAGGAATGGAGAGACCAAACAACAAACTTGAAAAGTCAAACAGAAGAGACTTCATTCACTGTTGAACTTAAAAACTGGCTTTGGAGCAATCAAAGCTGCTCACACAGTCACTGAGGTGGACATTATGTTTGACCCACATGTCAACTTAATGTGTATTATATTTATGCATGGGAGCCCTGTTGTAAGCTTTTAGCTGTGTCTGTTAAAATTGTGGTTGTTTTTTATACAAATGATGACAAATGCATTGTCTATGTGTGATGATGTAAATGTGGTGTGGTTGTAATGTATAAGTATGTGTCAATGAAAGGGCATTTTATGACTTTTTCTTATTTTGATTACATGCTATAGTATAATTGTATTGTTATAATTGTATTTCATGTTTTTGTGTATTTTTAATTTAGGTCACCAGGGACTGTAGATAGAAATTAGCTATTTAAATATAGTCTAGTGCAGAACACATATGTCTTTGAGCTTAATGTCTCTGAGCACTGACCCTTCAAATAAAGATTAAGCTCAACAAAATATCAATACATAACTTTTAGAATGGAAATAGAAGTCCACATACATCTATTGGAACTAATGGCAATAATTTCTAGCTTTATTATATATCCATGCTCTTGTCCTTGAATGTGATGTATCACCTATAACCCATCAGATACTAAAGCCAAAAAATAGCCTACTACTAGCAAAAAATAGTAAAAAACTAAAACTCAATGGAAAGCTTTTTTGCATTGGAAAAAGGTCAGGGGTTTCCCACTAATTTAACGCTACGGTGTGTTTTTTCATGTATTATTTTTTATCCACGTATTTGCTATATTTATCTGCCACATGTGGAGGGCCGGTCCTTGAAAACAAAGCCCACATTAAACCGGTTCCTGGTGCAAAAAAGTTTGGGGACCTCTACTGTATAGCACTTTATATTGCATTCAAAGTTTACAACCCTTCACTAAAATAGGAAAGTTTGTTGAGTCTGGAACCCATAATCATATTTACATTGTTGCTTATGGAGAAATTATACAAACTTTTCGATTCACAAACCCCGTTGAAGAACCAAATAAGTTCGTAAATCGAGGCTCCAGTGTACACAAATCTGAAACCTCGAAAATGTATCAGATAATTCCTATTATTCGAAAGAGAAGCTTCCGCCATTAAAGGCAGGCAGTTACAGTAAAAGGGTTCTGCTTGTGTGTGGGTAGTCACCTTTAATAAATAATTGGAGCCTTATCATTCCTAACTGGAAAGAGCCTCAGTAACATACCATGAAACTTTTTGTCCAGAATCATCTGCGATAATTTCTTCTCGACATCTCCCTAGAAGAAAGACCCTGTCAGATTCTGCTCATTTCACTGCACACACTAAAGGAAATTCTACTTATTAGTCATGATCAAGCATATTACACACGTTAAGGACAACTACCTTGGAGAGTTTAATGAGGGAGGAAATGTGTGCTATCTGGTAGAGAAAAGACAAAATATATTTTAAATCCGGCTCTTCAGATTGACTGAGATGATCAAATTATGCAAATGAAAACTAACAAAATGAAATTGAAAATGACTTTGACCGGATTTGAAATGCTCACCTGCACTCTGGAGAAAGGTTCAATGACCCTGATGAGGTTCTGCTCCAGCAGGTTGTCGTATAGTTTGGTGAGATGGGTTCGGATGATGGGATCCTCCCTCAGTTCTGCTTTGTAATCGGTGAGTGCCTGTGGAAGGACGAGGTCAGAATATAATAATAATAATAATAATAATCATAATAATAATGGATTAGATTTATATCGCGCTTTTCTATTGTTAGATACTCAAAGCGCTCACACAGAAGTGGGAACCCATCATTCATTCACACCTGGTGGTGGTAAACTACATCTGTAGCCACAGCTGCCCTGGGGTAGACTGACGGAAGCGTGGCTGCCAGTTTGCGCCTACGGCCCCTCCGACCACCACCAATCATTCATTCATCATTCATTCACCAGTGTGAGCGGCACCGGGGGCAAAGGGTGAAGTGTCCTGCCCAAGGACACAATGGCAGCAATTTGGATGTCAATAGGTGGGAAGCGAACCTGCAACCCTCAGGTTTCTGGAACGGCCGCTCCACCCACTACGCCATGCCGCCCCACACACATTATGTTCTTGACTGGCTCAGTAACCTGAGATCTGTTGGTTGTGAGTTCAATCCCCGGCCGAGTCATACCAAAGACTATAAAAATGGGACCCATTACCTCCCTGCTTTGCACTCAGCATCAAGGGTTGGAATTGGGGGTTAAATCGGCAAAAATGATTCCCGGGCGCGGCCACCGCTGCTGCCCACTGCACCCCTCACCTCCCAGGGGGTAATCATGGGTGATGGGTCAAATGCAGAGAATAATTTCGTCACACCTAGTGTGTGTGTGACAATCATTAGGAAGAAATAAGGCGCCCAAGCAGAAAATAAGCTAAACCAGGGGTTTGCAATGTGTGGCTCTTTCATACCTCTCTCATGGCTCCCTTTGGATTGCCTTTGACACAAAATTTCAATAAATAATGGTAATTTAATTATATTTAAATGTTACAGTTGTTATTTGAGACTTCTGTGATCTTCTAATATAAACATGTTTAACATACTTCAATATTTTATCAATTGAAATGTATGTCCCAACCCCCAAGTGTCATCTTTTGTTGCCAAGCCATTGTATTGTTTTTTAGCGGTCAACATCCAGTAAGCTGGCAATTGACGGAAATGACAACATTTAATGCTTCAACAACAAACCAAAAAACACATTTTCAAGACATTTCCAGAACAAACACACAGCATTTGCGAAAAAATACCCAGCTGGAGATGACCGAAAAAGAGCAGTTTTGGAACTGCGGCGGAAAGGAGCTCAGAGCAAAAATACTTGGCGTGTCGTTTTCTGTCTAATGTTTGATTTCATAAATGCTATTTCATATGTGTAGTAAAACTATCAGTGGCGTTATCGTCATTTTAGGGATCAAACCGGGTTTGCGGCTCTCGGTGGGTTTTATTTAATTGGAAATAGGCTCAAATGGCTCTTTGAATGGTAAAGGTTGCCGACCACTGAGCTAAATGTTGTCTGTATGTGTATTTACTAACCTTTTCAAAGTCTGCAAGTGACCGATTCTTGCTAGCCAGTGCCACACATTTCAGAGAATCTGTCTGTCAAAAAAGAGAAAGAGGAAAGTTGCATACAGTGGATGAACTGAAAATAAAGTTAAGACCCTTTTAGTGACCCTGTATATATGATTGTCCCCCCACATTTTTTAATGATGGTTTAAATGACACAGAAGTCCAGGGTGTACGATGCCTTCCACCCGATTGTAGCTGAGATAGACACCAGCGCCCCCCGCCACCCCAAAGGGAATAAGCGGTAGAAAATGGAGGGATGGATGGATGGAGTGACACTGCCTCTCTCAATGGGCGAGTTACATTAACAAAAAAAACAAGACCAATACTGCATATCAGGAAGCGTATCTTTCAGCTCACATTTGACCATCACCAATCGAACTACAACAAAGAAAAGGGGAATTTTCCAAAGCGTAGGATCATTTTAATCTTATAGAACTAAATAAGGTTCATGTTATTTTTCTGGCTCATTGATCAAGAGTTGCATGTTTCACATTCCTTTCTGCGCTGCGATTGGTTTGAAAAGAACATGTATAAAGTAACTTGGTTAACTGTTAAATGTATTTGCAGGTCAAATGTACTGACTTCTTTAATCTAAAAGATGACAACAACACGGTGTCAAAATGAGCATTAGCACAGGTAGTAAGTGGGCCTTACACTCACTTTGGCGTCATTTACCCAACATGACTGAAATCTTTAATACTTTAAATGTTTTGATCTTTTTTTTCCTTTTACATTTCTGAGCCATTTTTTAACAGTATTACATTTTACTAATTTACCAAAAAACTCATAAAATATAAATTATGAAGTGCATAGTAGAATGTTTCTATAACCAACAAATATAAATAGCAGTGGACAGTGATTTTGATGTGCTTTGACCGTTTAAAAAAAAATATATATATATATATGTATATATAGATATATTTATTTAATAAAAACTCACAATGAAGACATATGGTCATGGTCCCTTCAGAAAAATTTAAGTATATAATTTTTTCCTCACTTTCAAAATATGTATATTTCAATTAGCTTCTGGCGCAATTGGAAAAAAAGTTTTTATTAATTTTTTTTCATATGCAATTTAAATTTTTGAGTGTTATTTTATAATGACAGTAACTCTTTGGATCTCTCCTGTGCCAGGCACAGGGTCAAAAACACTGTCGAAAAGGGCATCTTATAATAAATCTTTAAAATATAAATGAATAAGTTAAAAATAATAATTACATAAAATGTGCCATGCATAAAATATATATATTAATAGCAGCAAAGCTACAATAACTTAAACATCAAGGAGGTGCCCAACCACGACAAACTACAAGTACAAAAACAAACATTGCAACATGTCTCTATGATAGGTTACCGGTACTTGAAAACTGAGCATTATCTTTAGAGCAAAGGAACAATTGATACAGCTCTTGTACGGTATTGTTTTACCGTAATAGCAGGTTTTTCCTTTTTCGATGGCTGGGGCGAACTTATCCGGCTTCGGAGTCTGTCGCGTGCATTTCAACAACGTGCAGACGAAAAAAAATAATTTTACCAATTCAGAAGCGATGACGCGGTTTGGTTGGCAGGGATAGCACGGCATGTCAGGTAAGTTGTGTCCGCATTTAAGTTGTATTTAATAGTTGAAAAAGAGAGGAAATTACATTACTGGTGTCCGAAACACTGTAAAGTGGCCTTGATGGAAGAAGGAAAGATGTGCGAGGGAATTAAAGTTAAGTGTGGGTACACACCGGAAAAATCCATAAATGAGCCACAACTTGTACTAAGTACAAGGTTCAAAGCGATGGAAAAAAGTAGGGTCTTATATACCGGAAAATTTGGTCATTTTGCAAGTGTTAAGTTAAAGTTAAAGTACCAATGATTGTCACACACATTGGGTGTGGCGAAATTTCTCCTCTGCATTTGACCCATCCCCTTGTATTTAATAATGTGGCTGATCTGAAATTATACACCAACCTTGCTTAGCCATAAACTGATAACAATTTAGCCAACACTTATTTAAATCAATATGAAATGTCTTCTCAGAAATGAAGAAAGGGTTACCTGTCTGCCAGCATACCGCAGCACAAGCTTGCCACTGATGAGGGATTGGACATCCTCTGGTCTGAAACCAAAAACATTACAATTGGAATGTGACCGTTTACAGTAGCAGTTGTTGTTCAACTACAGTGACACCTCAATTTACGAACGCCTCTATATGAAAACTTTTCGATTTGCAAACTTTTCGATCAAGTCAAATATGGCTCTATGTGCGAATCATGTCTCTGTGGACAAACGCTTCATTCAGGCGCCTGCAGGCAAGAAAACTGGGCGAAACATTGCTGTGTAGGAGAAGTCACATCTCGACAATTCAGCATGTGTGCCTTTTCTTTGTTTTTTCGCCTTTTGACAAGTGTAGTCCATTTTGTTAACTCAATAAGAAGCCCAAAAACTCAACAGACCAGCGTGGAAAGAAGGAGGAAAACGCTGTGGAGTTAAAAAAAAAAAAAAAAAAGACTATTTGAAAAAGAGTACATTCATGGCACTCACAAGCATGACCACGGCAAAGAACAGAACGTAACCACTACAAGTCTTAATTCTGATGAAGCCGAAATTTTCTGGGAAAAGATACCAGAACAGAATAATAAAGAAATATCACAGCAGAGTAGAAGACAATATCTCTTCTCTTGTTCCAGAGTGGACCCTACCACTTCCACAGAACAAACACACTCCTACCTCTTCCCTTGCTCTCCCTCTGCACTGCAAAAACTGAAATCTAAGTAAGATTAAATATCTCAAATAAGGGTGATATTTGCTTATTTTCTGTCTAATAAGATAATTCTTCTCACTAAGCAGATTTTATGTTAGAGTGTTTTACTTGTTTTAAGTGTTTTGGTCCTAAATGATCTCAGTAAGATATTACAGCTTGTTGCTGAGATTTTATGACCTATATTGAGTAAAACATGCTTGAAACTAGAATATCAACTGTTGCAAAGCTTTGTCATCAACACTCACAAGTATAAAACTACCTTTATAGAAGTAATAATTTCTTCTTTTAAGCATGTAGAAAAAAACAATCATGACTTTGACACAATTGTGTCTCATATTAAAACAGATGACAACCAAATGGACTTTCCTGGTTTTTTTTAATGGAATAAGAGAAAATACGTACTCATATAGTGGTACAGTTGTTATTAGTGAGAATATATCAATCAATCAATCAATCAATGTTTACTTATATAGCCCTAAATCACTAGTGTCTCAAAGGGCTGCACAGACAACCACGACATCCTCGGTAGGCCCACATAAGGGCAAGGAAAACTCACACCCAGTGGGACATCGGTGACAATAATGACCCAGTGGGACGTCGGTGACAATGATGACTATGAGAACCTTAGAGAGGAGGAAAGCAATGGATGTCGAGCGGGTCTAACATGATACTGTGAAAGTTCAATCCACAATGGATACAACACAGTCGCAGAGTCCAGTCCAAAGCGGATCCAACACAGCAGCGAGAGTCCCGTTCACAGCGGAGCCAGCAGGAAACCATCCCAAGCGGAGGCGGATCAGCAGCGCAGAGATGTCCCCAGCCGATACACAGGCGAGCAGTACATGGACACCGGATCGGACCGGACCCCCTCCACAAGGGAGAGTGGGACATAGAAAAAAAAGAAAAGAAACGGCAGATCAACTGGTCTAAAAAGGGAGTCTATTTAAAGGCTAGAGTATACAAATGAGTTCTAAGGTGAGACTTAAATGCTTCTACTGAGGTGGCATCGCGAACTGTTACCGGGAGGGTATTCCAGAGTACTGGAACCCGAACGGAAAACGCTCTATAGCCCGCAGACTTTTTTTGGGCTTTGGGAATCACTAATAAGCCGGAGTCCTTTGAACGCAGATTTCTTGCCGGGACATATGATACAATACAATCGGCAAGATAGGATGGAGCTAGACCGTGTAGTATTTTATACGTAAGTAGTAAAACCTTAAAGTCACATCTTAAGTGCACAGGAAGCCAGTGCAGGTGAGCCAGTACAGGCGTAATGTGATCAAACTTTCTTGTTCTTGTCAAAAGTCTAGCAGCCGCATTTTGTACCAACTGTAATCTTTTAATGCTAGACATGGGGTGACCCGAAAATAATACGTTACAGTAGTCGAGGCGAGACGTAACAAACGCATGGATAATGATCTCAGCGTCTTTAGTGGACAGAATGGAGCGAATTTTAGCGATGTTACGGAGATGAAAGAAGGCCGTTTTAGTAACGCTTTTAATGTGTGCCTCAAAGGAGAGAGTTGGGTCGAAGATAATACCCAGATTCTTTACCGTGTCGCCTTGTTTAATTGTTTGGTTGTCAAATGTTAGAGTTGTATTATTAAATAGAGTTCGGTGTCTAGCAGGACCGATAATCAGCATTTCCGTTTTTTTGGCGTTGAGTTGCAAAAAGTTAGCGGACATCCATTGTTTAATTTCATTAAGACACGCCTCCAGCTGACTACAATCCGTCGTGTTGGTCAGCTTTAGGGGCATGTAGAGTTGGGTGTCATCAGCATAACAGTGAAAGCTGATACCGTATTTGCGTATGATGTCACCTAGTGGCAGCATGTAGATGCTGAAGAGTGCATGGCCAAGGACCGAACCCTGGGGAACTCCACACGTTACCTTAACGTAGTCCGAGGTCACATTGTTATGGGAGACACACTGCATCCTATCAGTAAGATAAGAGTTAAACCAAGACAGGGCTAAGTCTGACATACCAATTTGTGTTTTGATACGTTCTAATAAAATATTATGATCGACGGTATCGAAAGCAGCGCTAAGATCGAGGAGCAGCAACATAGATGACGCATCAGAATCCATCGTTAGCAATAGATCATTAGTCATTTTTGCGAGGGCTGTCTCCGTGGAGTGATTTGCCCTGAAACCGGATTGAAAGGTTTCACATAGATTGTTAGACGCTAAGTGTTCATTTAACTGCTCCGCAACAATTTTTTCAAGGATTTTTGAAATAAAGGGAAGGTGAGACACCGGTCGGTAGTTTACCATGAGGTCAGGATCGAGGTTAGGTCTTTTAAGAAGAGGATGAATAACCGCTTTTTTGAATGCTAGGGGAACAGTGCCCGAGGAGAGTGATAAGTTTATAATATTTAGCACTGATGGACCTAATAATACAAAGAGCTCCTTGATCAGTTTCCCAGGAAGAGGGTCAAGTAAACATGTTGTCTGTTTTATTCCATTTACACGTTGTAGCAATTCCTCTAATGTTATTTCCTCAAAACGAGAGAAACTATTTTGGAGGGCAGTATCCGCCGTATATACCATCGTATCAGTGTTAATAGAACCCCGTTGTAGCTGGGACGCATTGTCTTTAATCTCCTTTCTAATGACTTCAATTTTCTTACTAAAGAATTGCATAAAGTCATCAGCTGAGTGGGTTGAGATACTGGAAGGGGTCCCTTGTTGGGTTAGCGATGCTACCGTACTAAACAAAAATTTAGGATCATTTTTATTACGGTGGATGAGATTTGAGTAATATTTAGCTTTAGCTAAAGTAAGCATGCGTTTATAAGTTATTAAACCATCACTCCATGCTTGATGGTGCACCTCAAGTCGTGCGCAATTTGCGTTCCAGCTTTCTACATAATAATTTCTGAGCTCTAGTTTCTTCTGTAAACCACGGGGTGCGCTTTTTTGGAGCCTTTTTTAACTTTAGCGGTGCTATGTTATCAATGGTTTCGCGCAGGGCGTCGTTAAAGTTGTTAGTGAGGTTATCAATAGAGCCCACATACTTTGGGAATGGTGCCATTACCGAGGGCAGTAGGTCAGCAAGAGTTGTCGTTGTGGCTGTATTAATGTTGCGGCTGCTATAGCAGTTATTATTATTATTAGTTTGACGAACATGCGTCTGAACCTCGAATTTTATAAGGTAATGATCGGACAATACTTTAGTATACGGGAGTATCGTAACTTTGGAAACGGTGATACCCCTGACAAGCACTAGGTCTATCGTATTACCGTTGCGATGCGTGGGTTCATTTATTATTTGTCTGAGACCACAGCTATCAATTACAGTCTGGAGCGCTACGCACGGTGGGTCCGATGGGGTATTCATATGGATATTAAAGTCCTCCATTATGATTATATTATCGGCGTGTGTCACTAGATCAGCAACGAACTCTGAGAATTCATTGATAGAGGCAGTGGTGTGACAGACCTCATAGTAAGCACCTCAAACGATTTATATTTATTATTTATGTTAGGACTAAGGTTAAAGTTTTCGTTGTATATTAGTGCGACCCCCCCACCCCTTTTAAGCGGACGGGCAATATGCGCATGTGTAAAGTTAGGAGGACATGCCTCATTTAGCGCAAAAAAGTCGTTTGGTTTATGCCAGGTTTCGCTGAGACCGATGACGTTAAGATTGTTGTCTCTGATAATATCATTAACTAACAACGTTTTAGGAGACAATGATCTTATGTTTAAAAAACCTATATTATAGGTAGTGGGCTGTTTTAGGGAATTTTTGATCAAATTATCCGTAGTAGCAATATTAATAATGTTGTGTTTATTATGCCCAGTGCATTTAGTAAAGTTACGACCATATCTAGGAATTGATACGACAGGAATTTTCCGATTGTTTGATTGTTCCTTTGATAAACTCCACGCGTCATGGTTAGCCACCTCAGTAACGGGAATTTTCCGATTGTTTGTTTGTTGCTTTGATAAACTGCACGCATCATGGTTAGCCACCTCAGTAACGGGAATTTTCCGATTGTTTGTTTGTTGCTTTGATAAACTGCACGCATCATAGTTAGCCACCTCAGTAAAACACATGTCCAACTCTGAAACACTCAAAGCAGAAAAAACTTGTTCTAATTTAACTGACTCCTTACCCAGACCAGTAGTCTCGCATTTTCCATTTAAATCCGTCTTCAGGATGGAGGGAAGTGGTGTTCTGTGGGGATTAGCCTTCTGCTTTGTTTTTAGCCCCGCTCGGCATCCGCGTTTCCGATCACACCGCTGGCGTTTGCTCCGTAGACGGCCCCCGCTGCTACTAGACTCCCCTGCTTCACAGGCCGCTGGATGTAGCCGCCGACGTATTCCCATGCTAGTTAGCACGTTTAGCACGCACGCGTCTATCAGTCCAAAACAGCCCAAAAGCTTCCCGAAATGAGATTTTCTTATTCAAACGGGAATAGCAGGTCCATTCTATGTGTCATACTTGATCATTTCGTGATATTGCCATATTTTTGCTGAAAGGATTTAGTAGAGAACATCGACGATAAAGTTCGCAACTTTTGGTTGCTAATAGAAAAGCCCTGCCTTTACCGGAAGTATGTGCGCGTGACGTCACAAGTTGCAGGGCTTCATACGTATTCACATTGTTTTTAATGGGAGTCACCAGCAGTAAGAGCAATTGGGACCAAGAAAGCGACAATTTCCCTATTAATTTGAGTGAGGCTAAAAGATTCGTGAATTAGGATATTGATAGTGAAGGACTAGAGAAAAAATAAAAAAATTCAAAAATTAAAAAAAGCGACGGCTCCGGGCGGCAGCAGTGTGTGCGTTTCAGATGTAATTAGACACATTAACTAGGATAATTCTGGACGATCCCTTATCTGCTTATTGTTTTAATGGTGTTTTAGTGAAATTTTAAAGATTGTAAAGACATACCTCAAGATCGGAAGGCTGTGGTGAACACGAAGTGTCTCAGAGAGAAGCCGAGGAGCCAAGCTCACAGCTGTCTTTTAAACAGCTACTGCAGGAGGACGAATAATCCAATGATTTCTCTGGTAGGATATAGATCACAATTTCCCCATCCAAAAACATGCTGGTTGACGTAGAGAAAACATGTTCGCTTGACCGCTCCGTGTTAACGCTTCACAACAAACAAAGAAACACCGGCTGTGTCTCGGTGCTAAAGACAGCTGCAATCCACCGCTTTCCACCTACAGCATTGTTCTTTATAGTCTTTGTTATTAAATGAACAAATTGCAAAAGATTCAGCAACACAAATGTCCAAAATACTGTGTTATTACGCCATGAACATAGACAACTTTTAGCAGTGTTTGGTGCAGCGCTAATAATTCCTTACAGTCTGTGACGTCACGCGTACGCGTCATCATTCCGCGACGTTTTCAACAAGAACTCGCGGGAAATTTTAAATTGCAATTTATTAAACTAAAAAGGCCGTATTGGCATGTGTTGCAATGTTAATATTTCATCATTGATATATAAACTATCAGACTGCGTGGTCGGTAGTAGTGGGTTTCAGTAGGCCTTTAAGGTATTTTTGGGTTAATTGAGGTTAGCTAATTTTACTTGTTTTGGAAAGTCTTGACAAGCCAGCTTTGCTTGTTCAATTGGCAAATAATTTTGCTCAGTTCAAACGAAATACCCTTAATTTTTGTAATTGTATTTGAACACTGACTTTTTGCAGTGTGTCTGCTACTTTCTCGTCAGTTCTCTATTACTCAGAAAGTAGATTAATCACTACCTTGTTATGTTTGTTTGAAATAGTGTACTGTGTAGCATTTCATATTGTGTTCATAGTGTACAAACCTTCACTCAAAATTGGACTTTTGTCAAAGCTGTAACCCATCCATCCATCCATCCATCTTCTTCCGCTTATCCGAGGTCGGGTCGCGGGGGCAACAGCCTAAGCAGGGAAACCCAGACTTCCCTTTCCCCAGCCACTTCGTCTAGCTCTTCCCGGGGGATCCCGAGGCGTTCCCAGGCCAGCCGGGAGACATAGTCTTCCCAACGTGTCCTGGGTCTTCCCCGTGGCCTCCTACCGGTTGGACGTGCCCTAAACACCTCCCTAGGGAGGCGTTCGGGTGGCCTCCTGACCAGATGCCCGAACCACCTCATCTGGCTCCTCTCGATGTGGAGGAGCAGCGGCTTTAATTTGAGTTCCTCCCGGATGTCAGAGCTTCTCACCCTATCTCTAAGGGAGAGCCCCGCCACACGGCGGAGGAAACTCATTTCGGCCGCTTGTACCCGTGATCTTATCCTTTCGGTCATGACCCAAAGCTCATGACCATAGGTGAGGATGGGAACATAGATCGACCGGTAAATTGAGAGCTTTGCCATCCGGCTCAGCTCCTTCTTCACCACAACGGATCGGTACAACGTCCGCATTACTGAAGACGCCGCACCGATCCGCCTGTCGATCTCACGATCCACTCTTCCCTCACTCGTGAACAAGACTCCTAGGTACTTGAACTCCTCCACTTGGGGCAGGGTCTCCTCCCCAACCCGGATATGGCACTCCACCCTTTTCCGGGCGAGAACCATGGACTCGGACTTGGAGGTGCTGATTCTCATTCCGGTCGCTTCACACTCGGCTGCGAACTGATCCAGTGAGAGCTGAAGATCCCGGTCAGATGAAGCCATCAGGACCACATCATCTGCAAAAAGCAGAGACCTAATCCTGCGGTCACCAAACCGGAACCCCTCAACGCCTTAACTGCGCCTAGAAATTCTGTCCATAAAAGTTATGAACAGAATCGGTGACAAAGGACAGCCTTGGCGGAGTCCAACCCTCACTGGAAATGTGTTCGACTTACTGCCGGCAATGCGGACCAAGCTCTGGCACTGATCGTACAGGGAGCGGACCGCCACAATCAGACAGTCCGATACCCCATACTCTCTGAGCACTCCCCACAGGACTTCCCGAGGGACACGGTCGAATGCCTTCCCCAAGTTCACAAAGCACATGTAGACTGGTTGGGCAAACTCCCATGCACCCTCAAGAACCCTGCCGAGAGTATAGAGCTGGTCCACAGTTCCACAACCAGGACGAAAACCACACTGTTCCTCCTGAATCCGAGGTTCGACTATCCGGCGTAGCCTCCTCTCCAGTACACCTGAATAAACCTTACCGGGAAGGCTGAGGAGTGTGATCCCACGATAGTTGGAACACACCCTCCGGTCCCCCTTCTTAAAGAGAGGAACCACCACCCCGGTCTGCCAATCCAGAGGTACCGCCCCCGATGTCCACGCGATGCTGCAGAGTCTTGTCAACCAAGACAGCCCCACAGCATCCAGAGCCTTAAGGAACTCCGGGCGGATCTCGTCCACCCCTGGGGCCTTGCCACCGAGGAGCTTTTTAACTACCTCAGCGACCTCAGCCCCAGAAATAGGAGAGTCCCCCACAGATTCCCCAGGCACTGCTTCCTCATAGGAAGACATGTTGGTGGGATTGAGGAGGTCTTCGAAGTATTCCTTCCACCTATCCACAACATCCGCAGTTGAGGTCAGCAGAACACCATCCGCACCATACACAGTGTTGATAGTGCACTGCTTCCCCTTCCTGAGGCGGCGGACGGTGGTCCAGAATCGCTTCGAAGCCGTCCGGAAGTCATTTTCCATGGCTTCCCCGAACTCCTCCCATGTCCGAGTTTTTGCCTCAGCGACCGCTGAAGCCGCACACCGCTTGGCCTGTTGGTACCTGTCCACTGCCTCCGGAGTCCTATGAGCCAAAAGGACCCGATAAGACTCCTTCTTCAGCTTGACGGCATCCCTCACCGCTGGTGTCCACCAAGGGGTTTTAGGATTGCCGCCCCGACAGGCACAACTATCTTGCGGCCACAGTTCCGATCAGCCACCTCGACAATAGAGGTGCGGAACATGGTCCACTCGGACTCAATGTCCAGCACCTCCCTCGTTACATGTTCGAAGTTCTTCCGGAGATGGGAATTGAAACTTTCTCTGACAGGAAACTCTGCCAGACGTTCCCAGCAGACCCTCAAAATGCGTTTGGGCCTGCCAGGTTGGTCCGGCATCCTCCCCCACCATCGCAGCCAACTCACCACCAGGTGGTGATCGGTAGAAATTTCTGCCCCTCTCTTCACCCGAGTGTCCAAAACATAAGGCCGCAAATCCGATGACACAACTACAAAGTCAATCATGGAACTGCAGCCTCGGGTGTCCTGGTGCCAAGTGCACCTATGGACACCCTTATGTTTGAACATGGTGTTTGTTATGGACAATCCGTGACAAGCACAAAAGTCCAATAACAAAACACCACTCGGGTTCAGATCCGGGCGGCCATTCTCCCCAATCACGCCTCTCCAGGTTTCACTGTCGTTGCCAACATGAGCGTTGAAGTCCCCCAGTAGGACAAGGGAATCACCCGGGGGAGCACTTTCCAGTACTCCCTCGAGTGTACCCAAAAAGGGTGGGTACTCTGAACTGCTGTTTGGTGCGTAAGCACAAACAACAGTCAGGACCCGTCCCCCCCACCCGAAGGCGGAGGGAGGGTACCCTTTCGTCCACTGGGTTGAACTCCAAAGTGCAGGCTTTAAGCCGGGGGGAAACCAGAATTGCCACCCCAGCCCGTCGCCTCTCACTGTCGGCAACGCCAGAGTGGAAGAGGGTCCAGTCCCTCTCGAGAGAAGTGGTTCCAGAGCCCTTGCTGTGCGTCGAAGTGAGTCCGACTATATCCAGCCGGAACTTCTCCACTTCGCGCACTAGCTCAGGCTCTTTCCCCCCCAGTGAGGTGACGTTCCACGTCCCAAGAGCTAGCTTCTGTAGCCGAGGATCGGACCGCCAAGTGCCCTGCCTTTGGCTGCCGCCCAGCTCACATTGCACCCGACCTCTATGGCCCTTGCTATGGGTGGTAAGCCCATGGGAACAGGCCCGGCCACCAGGCGCTCGCCATCGTGCCCCACCTCCGGGCCTGGCTCCAGAGGGGGGCCCCGGTGACCCGCGTCCGGGCGAGGGAAATCTGGGTCCATGTTTTCTTTTCTTCATAGAGGTCTTCGAGCTGCTCTTTGTCTGATCCCTCACCTAGAACATGTTTGCCTTGGGAGACCCTACCAGGGGGCATAAAGCCCCCGGACAACATAGCTCCTAGGATCATTGGGACACGCAAACTCCTCTACCACGATAAGGTGGCAGCTCAGAGAGGAGAAGCTGTAACCCATTATTCATATTTGTTTAAATTCAAAATTGTTTCATATGGTGACTCTGCTTCACTATACAAACTTCTATATTTATGAACCATAGTTAAGAACCAATCAAGTTTGTAAATCAAGGTTCCACTGTACACTACATTTAGCAGTTTCCCCACTACAGTACAGGCCAAAAAATTGGACACTTTCTCATTCAATGCTTTTTCTTTATTCTCATGACTATTTAGATTGTAGATTGTCACTGAAGGCATCACAACTATGAATGAACACATGTGGAGTTATGTATTTAACAAAAAAAATGTGAAATAACTGAAAACATGGTTTGTATTCTAGATTCTTCAAAATAGCCACCCTTTTTTTCAGCACACTCTAGGCATTCACTCGATGAGCTCCAAGAGGTAGTCACCTAAAATGGTTTTCACTTCACAGGTGTGCTTGAAGCTCATCGAGAGAATGCCAAGAGTGTGCAAAGCAGTAATCAGAGCAAAGGGGGGCTATTTTGAAGAAACTACAATATAAAACATGTTTTCAGTTAGTTCAACAAGTACATAACTCCACATGTGTTCATTCATAGTTTTGATGCCTTCGGTGACAAAATGAAGAAAACGCATTCAATGAGAAGGTGTGTCCAAAATTTTGGCCTGTGCTGTACGTGAAGACAATATGCTGTATTGCACGATGCAAAGCATGTTGCTGAATTTAGGTGTGTCCAACCTAGCACCGCATCACTTACGCGTTGAGCATGATTTTGCAGAGCAGCATATACTTGAGTCCTGTAATGGCTCGGGGACTGTCGATGGAGTTGTAGCCCTCAAAGGTTTCATAAAAGTAGGAATAAGCCGTCTTCCAGTCTTTCTCCCCAGCGGCATGAATGATCCCTTGAAAATACACATATTGATATTAGGCAAACAGCAGTGAAGGACAGTAGAAAGCATCTTGCCATTGTTAATTTCGCCAAATCACCATCTCCAGAAGCTTTTTCTTGACTGGTAAATCTAACTTTAATACATTTTGGTTTCTTCTGCTTTATACCTGACTGCATATCTAAAGCTGCTTGTAGTTTTGGCGGGCAGTAGATTGCGTTGGCGGTTGTCCTGGCTGAGGTGAGCGCAGCTCGAGCCTTTGGCAGGTTACTGAGGGCGTGATATGTTTTACTCTCCAACAGCTGGACCTCCACCAGCAGGGCTTTGTCATCCATTTTCTTCAGCTCCTGCAGCAACTGGGAGCCTGGAGGTGGAAAATAAACATAACACATAACAAAATCACAAAAAGTGCCACAGTTCTGCATAAGAAAAAGCTTACTAACATACTGTAGGGTAAAGACGGGAGATTGTAGGGAAATGAATCACGACACTCACCGAGTTGTAGAGCTTCCTGGTAAGACTTTGTGTCGAAATAGAGTGAAATAAGCCGAGCCTATGGAGAAAAGAAGATAGGAGAATTGTGTATTTAAGACCAAAACATAAACCATCATGTTTCAAAGTGCTGTACAGCGCGACAGTAAACTAGAAATGCATTGTAACAGATGGCAAATATAATATACAAGATTATTTTGATTGATATTGTAATCACGATTAATTACACGATTATTCATTAATTTGAAAATATAAGTATTTATTGTACCAACAAAACTCAACTTCAAATAGCGTTAAAAAACAGATATAAATTAGTAAAGAAAAAACAATAAAAAGCAAAATAATAATAATGATAGCAATAACAATACATTTAAATAATAGCAACACAAAAAACACCAATAAAATTATTTTTTACCGGTTTTTTTTAATTCAGTTTTTTTCCTTTTTACACTTATTTTACCACCAGAGAGTGTGCACTTTTTGTGTCGAATACAATTCAATTAAATGCAAACATCCTCACATTTATTGGTGCAATACATCTTTGGACAACTTTGACGAGTATTTTAGGTCAAAGCATTGTAATTGTCTAAATATATCAATAAGTGTTTTAAGTACATTATGCTTGTGTAAAGTACTTTTTTGACACATTTATTTTGTTAGTGCAGTCAAAGGATGGTTTCCTGCTGGCTCCGCTGTGAACGGGACTCTCGCTGCTGTGTTGGATCCGCTTTGGACTGGACTCTCGCAGCTGTGCTGTATCCATTATGGATTGAACTTTCACAGTATCATGTTAGACCCGCTCGACATCCGTTGCTTTCGTCCTCTCCAAGGTTCTCTTAGTCATCATTGTCACCGACGTCCCACTGGGTCATCATTGTCACCGACGTCCCACTGGGTGTGAGTTTTCCTTGCCATTATGTGGGCCTACCGAGGATGTCGTAGTGGTTTGTGTTGTGGTTTGTGCAGCCCTTTGAGACACTAGTGATTTAGGGCTATATGAGTAAACATTGATTGATTGATTGAAACTAAATATGGCACACCACGCTATTATCGTGAAGGCGGAAGTGTGCTTTGCTGTTTTCAGTTTGTCAAGTAAAAAGTCGACTCACTTGAGGATGTAAAAATCGATTAATCAATCAAAGTTTACTTTTATAGCCCTTAATCACAAATGCCTCAAAGGGCTGCACAAACCACAAAGACATCCTCGGCTCTGATCTCACATCAGGGCAAGACAAAACTCAACCCAATGGGAAAATGAGAAACCTTGGAAGGGGCCACAGATGTGGGGAGGTAAATGGAAGTTCCACCGTCGGTGCATAAAAATATAGCATGAAAGTAAATTTCCATCCTTCCATTTTCTACCGCTTATCTCTCTCAGAGGAGCTGAGATATCTCATTGACAGATCCGACCAGCTCCTTATTTTAAGGCACTTATGGTCCAGTTTTGCACACATTTTCATTAACTTAAAGGCCAACTGAAACCCACTACTACCGACCACGCAGTCTGATAGTTTATATATCAGTGATGAAATATTAACATTGCAAAACATGCCAATACGGCCGGTTTAGTTTACTAAATTACAATTTTAAATTTCCCGCAAAGTTTCTTGTTGAAAACGTCGCGGAATGAGGACGCGTGCATGTGACGTCTCGGGTTGGAGGGGACATATTAGCCAGCACCACTTGCGGCTAAAAGTCGTCTCTTTTCATCGCGCAATTACACAGTATTCTGGACATCTGTGTTGCTGAATCTTTTGCAATTTGTTCAATTAATATTGGAGAAGTAAAAGTAGAAAGATGGAGTTGGGAAGCTTTAGCCTTTAGCCAAACAAACACACAGTGTTTCCTTGTTTAAAATTCCCGGAGGTGAAGCTTTACTATGGATCAGAGCGGTCAAGCGAACATGGATCCCGACCACTTGTCAACCGGCAGATTTCGGTGAGAAAACTGTGGTAAAAAGTCGCCTCTTACCGGAGATCTGCGGAGCTTGCGCCTTACATGCAGCTGCCGTGACTTCCCTCAGACACTGGCGACAACACACCCGTGGACACACCCCTCCGACTATCAGGTACTATTTAACTCACTAAAACACTAGCAACACAATAGAAAGATAAGGGATTTCCCAGAATTATCCTAGGAAATGTGTCTAAAAACATCTGAATCGCTCCCAATGCAATCTCCTTTTTTTTTTTTTTTACTTTATTTCTTTTATTTTTTTTTTCTAGTCCTTCGCTATCAATATCCTCATCCACGAATATTTCATCCTCGCTCAAATTAATAGTAAATTTTCGTTTTCTCGGTTCCCATTAGTAACAATGTGAGGATGTGAGGAGACCTCACACCGGTGACGTCATCGTCTGCTACTTCCGGTAAAGGCAAGGCTTTTTTATTAGCGACCAAAAGTTGCGAACTTTATCGTCGATGTTCTCTACTAAATCCTTTTCAGCAAAAATGTGGCAATATCGCGAAATGATCAAGTATGACACATAGAATGGACCCGCTATCCCCGTTTAAATAAGAAAATCTAATTTCAGTAGGCCTTTAATGAATGTGGGAATTCCTTTAACTGTTTCTTATTCCACTAATGAATTGTTTAAAAGTTGCATGTGATAAACGCTTATTTAGTGACACAAAAATAAATGTAAAACTGCATCAATGTACATAAATTAAAGCTGCATCAGTAATTAATTTTCAATCGAATAGTAGCTCCTGACTCATAATCGAATCGTGATGTGGCCAAAGATTTCCACCTCTAGTTGCTATTAACATTTAACAATATTTCAACGAGTTCCTTATTCTCTTTTATTACATACAATTGAGAAAATCCAAGTTAATAGCACACGATAACTAAACAAAAGTAAGAATTACTATCTCAAACTCATTTATTTTAACCTCTAAGTATTTTTGTGTCCAGGGAATTATTTTGTAAGTTTGTAAACATTAACAAAATGAACAACAAAATTATTTAAAAAATTTAAATACCCATTTAATTACTCTTGCATCCGTTATATAGTGATACTATTTGTGGTATAGATTGATCCGCCCTCCTCTTACATGTCATGTACTGACTGTGACAGTGCTTACACACCAATAGTTGTTGTATAATCCTCTGTTGAACTCATATTAATATACTTCTTAAACTTTACCAAGCATTTATTTCTTTGTGTTGTTTCAAGCTACGTTAGCTTTGCTTTTGGCATGCCTGCTCCTGGCTTGCTCTCGGTGTTTAGCCTCGTCCTAGAGTGTTAATGGTACGTGATAATTATACTTAAGGAACTAAAACAAATTAAGTTTATTTTCCCTAATAAAAGATTCCAACTATTAATCTAGGGGATCAGCTACACACTGTGTATGGAGACACATAATTAGCTTAATTGCTTTCTGCTTAGTCAAAAAAATGGTGTCAGTCAAACGGGATCTGTGTTTATGGTCGTCATTAAAAAAATACACACATCAGCAGTGGCCTATCACAAACTTTTTCATGAAAATCGGCCGAAATTGATCGGCAGCAAAACGATTGGCACTTCTTTAATACCCAGAAAAAAAATCATTACTATACATCCATTACCCAAAGATTTGGTAATAGTAATAACTAATGATAAAAATTTGTTTTTGAATTATTGCAATATTAGCCTGTTTCTTTTAAAATAGAGTCAATTATATGAGGACATCATCTGCCTCAGCCACAACCCCGCTGCCATGAATAGATTATGGTTCTTGGGAATCACTATTTGGTTTGCTTGTTATGTTTTTTACTCAATATTTTTACCTCCCTCAAAGGTTATTCCTCTCTCCCATAGTGTCAATAACTATCACGTTATTATGCATAAAGCCAAATATGCAAATTAGACAATGAGGTCAGTTAGTGAGAGGGTCTTCCATCGCATTAAAAATATATTTCAACATCAACGATAAAGGTTTTAAAAGTTGTTTCAACTGTTTGATGGATCGACTAACCACTCAATCCTACTTTCTCTCTCTTTATTTGAGTTTTTCTCACCTCCAAAGCTTGTCGGAGGAATGTCCTCTTCTCAACCTTGGCCCAGTCAATGCACTCCAAGCAAAGCTCTACTTCCTGACCTGTGGCAGCATCCATGTCCAGGAACAGGTCGAGCAAGGAGCGGACCAGTCGGGCGGCTTTGGCCTTAGAGATAGAGTTGAGGAATGGTCGCACATACTTCAAGAGACCACCAAGCTCTGAAGGCAGAGAGAAAATGATGAGCTGTCAATAGTACAGGTAAAATAAGAGGTTTAAAGGTTGTTTTTTTTTAATAAAGCTTTTGTTTAGTTGTTGTGTGATGTAACTGTAGACGAGCAATCACATTACAGGCTGATGTGTTTTATATATATAACAGTACACAAAAATTTTGGTTCAGTACGTACCTCGGTTCAGAGGTCACGGTTCGGTTCATTTTCGGTACAGTAAGAAAACAACAAAATATACATTTTTTGATTAATTATGTAACAAATTTGCTAAATCTTCCACCAAAAATATTTTTCTTAGTGGAATATTTGATGTGAAGTAATGGGAACCTTGGATAGGTCAATAATTCATAATAACATTGATTTTGATTCAGTATTATGTTTTGAGCAATGACAGTTTGAAAGAAAAAAAAACAGCTTTGTTTTATTAGTCAACGTTGCAACTTTTTCTAAATTACATTTAGCCTTTAAGCTTTTTTATTTCACTTTTATGTTTTTGTTTATTTTAATAGTATATATGTACATATATACACACACACACACACACACACACACATATATATACATATATATATATATATATATATATATATATATATATATATATATATATATATATATATATATATATATATATATATATATATATTAGAGGTGTGGGGAAAAATCGATTTGAATATGAATCGAATCGTTTACGATGTGCGATTCAGAATCGATCCTCATTTTTGAAAAATCTATTTTTTTTATATTTTTTATCAATCCAACAAACCACTACACAACAATACCATAACAATACAATCCAATTCCAAAACCAAACCTGACCCAGCACCACTCAGAACTGCAATAAACAGAGCAATTGAGAAGACACAAACACGATACAGAACAAACCAAAAGTTGAATTGAGTTTAAGTTTATGTGAAACAAAAATGAATATTATCAACAACTGTATCAATATTAATTATAATTTCAGCATAGCAGTGATTAAAAATACCTCATTGACATTATCATTAGATATTTATAAAAATAAAAATAAAGAACAATAGTGTCACAGTGGCTTACACTTGCATCGCATCTCATAAGCTTGACAACACACTGTGTCCAATATTTTCACAAAGATAAAATAAGTCATATTTTTGGTTTATTTAATAGTTAAAACAAATTTACATTATTGCAATCACTTGATAAAACATTGTCCTTTATAATTATAAAAGCTTTTTATTTTTTTTTTTTAAATCTACTACTCTGCTAGCATGTCAGCAGACTGGGGTAGATCCTGCTGAAATCCTATGTACTGAATGAATACAAAATCGTTTTGAATTGGAAAAATATCGTTTTTTAATTATATTATATTATACATATGGATTGCATTGTTATGGTATTGCTGTGTAGTGGTTTGTTGGATTGATAGAAAAATAAAAATAAAAAATAAATCAAAAAAAGTTTTAAATTTAATTTAAAAAATAGATTTTTTAAAAATGAGAATCGATTCTGAATCGCACACCGTAAACGATTCGATTCGTATTGATTTTTATATATATATATATATATATATATATATATATATATACATATATATATATATATTAAGGGTGTAACGGTAACAAAAATTTCGGTTCGGTACCTACCTCGGTTTAGAGGTCACAGTTCGGTTTATTTCCGGTACAGTAAGAAAACAACAAAATATAAATATTTTGGTTGTTTATTTACCAAATTTTTAAACAATGGCTTGATCCTTTTAACATTGGGAACACTATAAAAATTCTGCCCACGTTAATCCACATTAAACTGCCTCTAGTTGTTGCTTGGATTAAATAAAATGACAACTTTTCTTCTACATATAAAAAGTGCAACATTAAACAGTTTCAAGTTTACTCATCATGCTTAATTTATTACAGCATTGGGGAAGCCTGTAGTTGATTTTTTATTATGTAAATGTTATATTTGTATCAACATGTGATAGCAGGGACCCTGCCATTCAAAACTAGGCTGCTACATTACTAATGATTAATGTAACTATAGCTGAAAAAATAGTACAATAACAATAGGAGAGACTATTCATCCCTGAACACCATGGAGTTCATGTAGGCTATATGATGCACTTACATTATTATATACACTATCAGATACAAAAACTCTTCATTTAACATAATGTCCTTTTTTGCTGCTTCAACACACCTCAATCAACACTGTCCAAAACACACATACACACACACACCGCAAAATGAGCTAACATTACACTAAAAGCTAACCAGCCTTCACCTAAAGCCAGGACTGCGAGTGAGTTTGTTTCTTGAAGGTCAACGGGCTCATAGTGATGTTTAGAAAGTAGTTGACTTGGAAGTGTTTAGTATAATTTGGAGAGAGTCCGTTGCTCCCCTGCTTTTGGTGATTTAACCCCCAATTCCAACCCTTGATGCTGAGTGCCTATTTGGCACTCAGCATCAAGGGTTGGAATTGGGGGTTAAATCACCAAAAAATGATTCCCGGGCGTGGCACCGCTGCTGCCCACTGCTCCCCTCCCCTGCCAGGGGGTGATCAAGGGTGATGGGTCAAATGCAGACAATAATTTCACCACACCACGAATGTGTGTGACGATCATTGGTACTTTAACTTTATCTAAACACCTATCTGCTCGACGCTGAAGCACTGACTAGATGCGCTCTGAATACGCACTGCTGATTGGCTTGTTATCGCTACTGTTGTAACCAATCAGATGGTTGTGTGGGAGGGACAATGCAGGGTGCTGTGTACAGACGGAGGCAGAACAGAGCAGAGCAGCTTGTTAAGACTTTAGCATAGGCGGATGAGATAGGCGCCAGCGCCCCCCGTGACCCCAAAAGGGAATAAGCGGTAGAAATGGATGGATGGATGGATACTTCATATGTTCGTGTGGAACCCGTTTGGGGGACCGGTACTTTTTAGAGGCGGTACATTACCGAATATGATTCATTAGTATTGCGGTACTATACTAATACCGGTATACCATACAACCCTAATATACACATATACACAGATATTTAGACATTATTCAAATAGTATCGATATTTTTGATTTGAGAAACAACATTAAAGCCTGAAGATTTGGTATCGGCATTATAACAAGGTCAACAAGGGATAAAAAGGCTATCGATTTCGAGAGTGGAACTTCCGACCTTCCGGTCAGAAGGTTTCCCATTGTATGAATTATGAACATGACTAAATGATTACACAACACAATGATGTAATCAAAGAACACATTTTTTTGTAACTACAGTTGTGCTTACCTGTAGCTTGTCCTGTCTTGGCCAGCAGTCCACCCAGTTCCAGGATGCTTTGCTCTTTAACACGCAGAGCCTCCTCATCGCTAGCCTGGATGTCACGTTTCACTGCAGCACACACAAACATGGTCATATTTAAATTAATTCAATGACATTGAAAAAGAAAGTTACATCAGAATTACTTGGGACTAAGGTAAGATAAATGGTCTAAATAATAACCGCAGTAAAACACCCGACGGTTAGTATTACCATTTTAGAATAAAATTATCAAATAATCTTGATTGATAACCACACTTTGATAAAGTCGTGGACTATTATTTGTTTTACACACAATTTTAGTAGTTTGAAAATGCTCAAAACTATGCATTTCAGTATTTTGTGATTCTTGAAAAATGGATTGAACTATGGATTGTCCTAACTGATATATTCTGCAGTAATGTTAGTGATTCTTTTATCAATTATTTCCACCATATCTCTGCAGCAGCCGTGTCGCCAGACAGACTTCACTTTAGTACTGGCTGTTCAGAGTCGGGACCCAGGATGGACCGCTCGCCTGTGTATCGGTTGGGGACATCTCTACGCTGGTGATCCGACTCCGCTTGGGATGGTTTCCTGTGGACGGGACTCTCGCTGCTGTCTTGGATCCGCTTTGAACTGAACTCTTGCGGCTGTGTTGGAGCCACTAAGGATTGAACTTTCACAGTATCATGTTAGACCTGCTCAACATCCATTGCTTTCGGTCCCCTAGAGGGGGAGGGGGGGGGGGGGGGGGGGGTTGCCCACATATGAGGTCCTCTCCAAGGTTCTCAGTCATCATTGTCACTGGCGTCCCACCGGGTGTGAGTTTTCCTTGCCCTTATGTGGGTTCTTCCAAGGATGTCGCAGTTGTAGTGGTTTGTACAGTCCTTTGAGACATTTGTGATTTAGGGCTATATAAATAAACATTCATTGATTGATTGATTGATTATAGTTTTAAGTTTACATAGCAAAGACTACAGCGCACATACTACCGTATTTTTCGGACTATAAGTCGCAGTTTTTTTCATAGTTTGGCCGGGTTAGCGACTTATACTCAGGAGCGACTTATGTGTGAAATTATCATCACACTACCGTACAATATCAAATAATATTATTTAGCTCATTCACGTAAGAGACTAGACGTATAAGATTTCACCGGATTTAGCAATTAGGAGTGACAGATTGTTTGGAAAACTTGTAGCATGTTCTATATGTTATAGTTATTTGAATGACTCTTACC
>NC_084633.1:31855521-31858021 GCF_033978795.1 Nerophis ophidion | reverse complement strand
GAATATGTTCCCCTAGTGTCCAAATAACTCTAAATTAAGTCGTTGTTACTTAAAATATGTTCCCCTAGTTTTCAAATAACTCTAAATTAAAAGGCGTACTGAAATGAGATTCTTATTTAAACGGTGATAGCAGATCCATTCTATGTGTCATACTTGATCATTTGGCGATACCGCCATATTTTTACTGAAATGATTTAGTAGAGAACATCGACGATAAAGTTCGCAACTTTTGGTCGCTAATAAAAAAGCCTAAAGCTAAAGCTTCCCACCTCCATCTTTCTACTTTGACTTCTCCATTATAATTGAACTAATTGCAAAAGATTCAGCAACACAGATGTCCAAAAAACTGTGTGATTGCGCGATGAAAAGAGACGACTTTTAGCCGCAAGTGGTGCTGGGCTAATATGTCCCCTCCAACCAATAACGTCACAAACACGCGTCATCATTCCACAACGTTTTCAACAGGAAACTCTGCAGGAAATTAAAAATTGTAATTTAGTAAACTAAACCGGCCGTATTGGCATGTGTTGCAACGTTAATATTTCATTATTGATATATAAACTATCAGACTGCGTGGTCGGTATTAGTGGGTTTCAGTAGGCCTTTAAGTCTTTGTTACTTAGAATATGTTCCCCCAGTGTCCAAATAACTCTAAATTAAGTCTGTGTTACTTAGAATATGTTCCCCGAGTGTCCAAATAACTCTGAATTAAGTCTGTGTTACTTAAAATATGTTCCCCTAGTGTCCAAATAACTTTGAATTAAGTCTGTGTTACTTAGAATATGTCCACTATTGTCCAAATAACTCTAAAATAAGTTTTTGTTACTTACAATATGTTCCCCTAGTTTCCAAATAACTCTAAATTAAGTCTTTGTTACTTAGAATATGTTACCCTATTATCCAAATAACTATAAATTAAGTCTGTGTTACTTAGAATATGTTCCCCTAATGTCCAAATGACTCTAAATTAAGTCTGTGTTACTTAGAATATGTTCCCCTAGTGTCCAAATACCTCTATATTAAGTCTGTGTTACTTAGAATATGTTCGCCTAGTGTCCAAATAACTCTATATTAAGTCTGTGTTACTTAGAATATGTTCCCCTAGTGTCCAAATAACTCTATATTAAGTATGTGTTACTTAGAATATGTTCCCCTTGTGTCCAAATGACTCTAAATTAAGTCTGTGTTACTTAAAATATGTTCCCCTAGTTTCCAAATAACTCTAAATTAAGTCTGTGTTAATTAGAATATGTTCCCCTAGTGTCCAAATAACTCTAAATTAAGTCTGTGTTACTTAGAATATGTTCCCCTAGTGTCCAAATAACTCTAAATTAAGTCTGTTACTTAGAATATGTCCCCCTAGTGTCCAAATAACTCTATATTAAGTCTGTGTTACTTAGAATATGTTCCCCTTGTGTCCAAATGACTCTAAATTAAGTCTGTGTTACTTAGAATATGTTCCCTTAGTGTCCAAATAACAACTCTAAATTAAGTCTGTGTTACTTAGAATATGTTCGCCTAGTGCCCAAATAACTCTAAATTATGTCTGTGTTACTTAGAATATGTTCCCCTAGTGTCCAAATAACTCTATATTAAGTCTATGTTACTTAGAATATGTTCCCTTAGTGTCCAAATAACAACTCTAAATTAAGTCTGTGTTACTTAGAATATGTTCGCCTAGTGCACAAATAACTCTAAATTAAGTCTGTGTTACTTAGAATATGTTCCCCTAATGTCCAAATAACTCTAAATTAAGTCTGTTACTTAGAATATGTTCCCCTAGTGTCCAAATAACTCTATATTAAGTCTGTGTTACTTAGAATATGTTCCCCTTGTGTCCAAATGACTCTAAATTAAGTCTGTGTTACTTAAAATATGTTCCCCTAGTGTCCAAATGACTCTAAATTAAGTCTGTGTTACTTAGAATATGTTCCCCTTGTGTCCAAATGACTCTAAATTAAGTCTGTGTTACTTAGAGTATGTTCCCCTAGTGTCCAAATAACTCTAGATTTAGTCCGTGTTACTTAGAATATTTTTGCCTAGTGTCCAAATAACTCTAAATTAAGTCTGTGTTAATTAGAATATGTTCCCCTAGTGTCCAAATAACTCTAAATTAAGTCTGTGTTACTTAGAATATGTTCCCCTAGTGTCCAAATAACTCTAAATGAAGTCTGTGTTACTTAGAATATGTTCCCCTAGTGTCCAAATAACTCTATATTAAGTCTATGTTACTTAGAATATGTTCCCTTAGTGTCCAAATAACTCTAAATTAAGTCTGTGTTACTTAGAATATGTTCGCCTAGTGCCCAAATAACTCTAAATTAAGTCTGTGTTACTTAGAATATGTTCCCCTAATGTCCAAATAACTCTAAATTAAGTCTGTTACTTAGAATATGTTCCCCTAGTGTCCAAATAACTCTAAATTAAGTCTTTGTTTATTAGAATATGTTCCCCTAGTGTCCAAATAACTCTACATTAAGTCTGTGTTACTTAGAATATG
>NC_084633.1:31713021-31850521 GCF_033978795.1 Nerophis ophidion | reverse complement strand
GTTCATTTTTGCCAGACGGCTTTTGGATTGTTTTGTGTCATGTTTGTGTGTCCTCTCAATTGCTCGGTTTATTGCTATTCTGAAAGTAATTGGGTCGGGTTTGGTTTTGGAATTGCATTATTGTGGTATTGTTGTGTATTGTTTTGTTGGACTGATTAAAAAATAAATAAATACAAAATATTTAAAAAGATTATTTGAAGTTGTGTGTGCGTGTCAAAGTTTACACTTGACTCTGTTGTACCTTGCAGCTAACCAGCAGGCTGGGAGGAGCGTCTGTGTTTGACGCCAGTGAGAAAACCGGGTTGTGGAGACAATCTTCCATGTGCTCTGAGACTCTGGATTCCAAAAGATGCTGGAGGACATCTGGCGTAACGTTCTTCCCCTAAGCAACAAGAAATGGCAACATCCTTTTAGTAAAACGCAACTCAGGATGACGATGTTACAAAATTAATTTAAATATTCCCTACTATTGGCTTGGATTACAATACTTTAGTGCGGTGGTTCTCAAATGGGGGTACGCGTACCCCTGGGGGTACTTGAAGGTATGCCAAGGGGTACGTGAGATATTTTTAAAATATTCTAAAAATAGTAACAATTCAAAAATCCTTTATAAATATATTTATAGAATAATACTTCAACAAAATATGAATGTAAGTTCATAAATTGTGAAAAAGAAATGCAACAATGCAATATTCAGTGTTGACAGCCAGATATTTTTGTGGCCATGTTCCATAAATATTGATGTTAAAGATTTCTTTTTTTGTGAAGAAATGTTTACAATTAGGTTCATGAATCCAGATGGATCTCTATTACAATCCCCAAAGAGGGCACTTTAAGTTGATGATTACTTCTATGTGTAGAAATCTTTATTTATAATTGAATCACTTGTTTATTTTTCAATATCTTTTTTTACAACTAGTTCAAGAAAGACCACGACAAATGAGAAATATTTTGCACTTTTATACAATTTAATAAATCAGAAACTGATGACATAGTGCTGTATTTTACTTCTTTATCTCTTTTTTTCAACAAAAAATGCTTTGCTCTGATTAGGGGGTACTTTAATTAAAAACATTTTCACAGGGGGTACATCAATGAAAAAAGGTTGAGAACCACTGCTTTAGTGCCTTAAAGGGGAACCGCATTTTTTTTTTTTTTTTAATTCTAGAAGCTGTATTCATCCTCCGTATATTCAGCGTCAAAAAGATAAGGTTGTGAATCCTCATTTGTCTAAAATGTGTTGTTTGTTAACAAGAACTGCCATGATTAGAAGACACACACGCCTTGTTTACAAAGGCCAGACACACATTGTTGCCAGAAGTCCGAAGTGGCCTGCTATGGAAATGGAAATAAATACGCCAAAGAACTAGTTCCGGCAATGATTAAAATGACCAAAATATTGCTCTGAAGGTGTCTGTAACTACAATATATATACATATATAAATATATATATATATATATATATATATATATATATATATATATATACACACACACTTGTAGTGTGTATATAAAATGTTGATAGAGGTTTTGAAGTTGTTTTAGAGGGCTTTGAAAGCGACAACGGTGACTCCCATTACTTGCATCTTCCAACTGTTTTTTAATCATCTTTAAAATAGAAAAAAATAAAAAACACTTTTGTGCTTGTCTTTTATGAGTGTGAATGACAGGCAAAATTCCAAGAACAAGTGCAGTTCCCTTTTCACGCACTCCTGTGTCCAGCAATGTGTTATGCTGAGTTTGTAAACAATAACGACAATAGGTTTTGTCATAATACAAATTATCAATCTAACCCACTGTAGTATCGATTACACTATACTTGGTATCGATAAAATATTTACATTATTACATAATATTCAAAGTTCAAAATATATGCAATTGTATGCAGTACACAATTTTTTTTTTATGTCAAGTACTTTATTGAGGCTTATTATTAAGAGGCTTTCGCAGACCACACGAAATGAGGCCTCGAGTTTGACATGTGTCCCATGGTGGGTAGTGGAGCATGTTTAGCTAGTTCTCGTCCTCCAGTGATAATGTAACAGTTTATTTGCCGGAAGGAAGGCAGGGATAGCGGACTTATAGGTGGATTTGAACTGTGAGGGACGTTAGGTGCTAGCTCACTAGCGATGAAGCTACATTGCATGTAGTTCCATCCATTTCCTACCGCTTGTCCCTTTTCTGGGTCGCTGGATCCTATCTCAGCTGCATTCGGGCAGAAGGCGGTGTACACCCTGGACAAGTCGCCACCTCATCGGAGGGCCAACACAGATAGACAGACAACATTCACACTCACATTCACACAACCGGGCCAATTTAGTGTTGCCAAACAACTTATCCCCAGGTGCATGTCTTTGGAGGTGGGAGGAAGCCTGAGTACCCGCAGGGAACCCACGCAGTCACGGGGAGAACATGCAAACTCCACACAGAAAGATCCTGAGGCTGGGATTGAACTCAGGACTACACAGGACCTTCGCATTGTGAGGCACATTGCGAATGTCACCGTCCTACCCTGCATACAGTTTAACATGAATAAAGAATAACATAACATGAATAAATAACTATTATTTTATTCATTTTAGCATTTCAGTTAGTGAGCGACTAAAGCTCTAGTTGTCCTCTGGCGATTAGCACCCCAATTGTCCACTAGAGATTGCCGCAGTAGTTGTCAGGTAGTGCTTAAACTCCTTACTTGTCAGAAAGTGATTGGCGCTCCACTTACCAGATAGCGATTAGCATGTTAGTTGTCAGCTAGCCATTAGCAACGTAGCCTTGCGTTTCTTACATGAATCATCACTAGAGTACTAAAGGATATAAGAATAGCTAAACATACTGCACAACACACCGTAGGATACAGAGAAGCATAGCAAACCGCTAAACTAACGTTAACAGGGGTGGGCGGACAAAAAAAACAGCTAGAGTAAGGATATGAAAGGCTGTTATTATATCGATATTTGTATTCACAGGCATCTCTCCTACTAAATTGTCTTATTCTCTGGTGGACCAGGCGTGTATGAGGTGTGTTAGGAAGCTGCATCACACAGACAGTCCCATTATAGAGTATTAATGAGCGTGGGGCAAACAGGTAGACCAATACATTAGTGGCAGTGCAAATGTAATGAATGTATGGGAAAGAGCCTACAAACCTTTGTATCGATCCACATTCCACAGGGGCAGGAGATGCAATGGCTGTTTATGTTCAAGTAGTTCCTGGCAAACACAGGCTGATCATGTCAACAACCTGTTAAATCCTCCAACAAGCACAATTTTGTCACGGTACTCACGCATAGCACAGGGGGCAAATAATATGAGTATCTTCCATGCCTTCGACAACAGATGATATGTACTGCTCCTCGAATTGCTTGTTCCGTTCATACTCCTCAATAATTGACTTTTCTGGAGCGCATGGGGGGGGGACGGTTCAGCATACATTTGTATTTACAGAACAGCACGTTTGGATGACAGCGTGGAACATTACCGTGAGACAAGAGCTCCTGCTGGATTTCCTCAAACACTGCCAGTTCATCATACTCCTCCATGACACTGTACATCTATTGATAACAGAAAAACTACAGCTTAAAGTGGCGCAGATTTTACCACAACTAAAGTTACCCAGGGTTTCCCCTCAATGTAATTGATTGTGGCGGTCCGCCGCAGCAAAAATGTTAGCCACCATACCTTAAATATTAGTGTTTTTTCAGTGAAAACAAATGACCGGTAATGTTAATACAATATATTGTAGTGTCTAGAAGAAGACACGAAAAGTCAAAGACTCTTTTTAACTCTTATTGCCAATCTTACGCTGACAACCAGTTCAATTCCAACTAGGGCTGGACGATATATCGATATACTTGATATATCGCGGGGTTTTCTCTGTGCGATATAAAAAATGACTATATCGTGATATACGAATATATGTTCTCACGGAGTTGCTTTTAGCTGCAGGCATTACACTACAGCAGGATTCTCATACATGCGGGCCACATTTTGTGGCCTCTACATTAATATGAAAGTTTAATGTTAGAACGGCTAGCAAGTTTTACATGAATGGCGCTTGACAGCGTTCTGTGTGGAACTGAAGGAATTTACCAATCATGGTGTGGTATATGGCTCTCGAGGACCGAACATTGACGTCACTTGTGTGATGCAAGCAGAGAAACATTTTGACGCTTTTCCACCCGCACGTGCTCTTCTTCCCTCGCTCGCCCGCCTGCTCTCTCTCTCTCTCGCTCCCTCCCCCGGCGCCGCTGTAAACAGTCCGGGCCGGGGAGACGAGCGGTCCGGGCCGGAGAGACGAGCGGTCCGGGCCGGAGAGACGAGCGGTCCGGGCCGGAGAGACGAGCGGTCCGGGCCGGAGAGACGAACGGTCCGGGCCGGGGAGACGAGCGGTCCGGGCCGGGGAGACGAGCAGTATGGGCCGGAGAGACGAGCGGTCCGGGCCGGGGAGACGAGCGGTCCAGTCCGGTAGCTTCTAAAGCACTCCGCCAAAGGACCGAGCGACAATACAAAACTGTGGTGCACTGGACCCCAGCGCTGACATTCCGACAGAGAGTCCCAGGGTGAATCGGCTATGAAGTCATTGACTTTATCGCCCTCTACAGCATGTATGATCTGCTTGTCAGTCAAGCAACATGTTGTGTGTGGCTTCCGCAGCAACACGCACACGACTGCAAGGCATACTGGGTGACACAGAGTACACTAATGGTTGTGATATAAACAATTTTAACACTCTTAGTAATATGCGCCACGCTGTGAAGCCACACCAAACAAGATTGACAAACACATTTCTGGAGGACATCCTTCCAGTAACACAACATAAACGCAACACAACAAATACCCAGAATCCTTTGTATCCATGACAATTCCTGACTATTTTATACACCCAGCTAGCAGCAACCACCCTCCCCCCCCCCCACCCCACCCCCCGTGCGTCGGTAAGGTGGGCGGGGTTGGGGGCGCGGGGGTGTAAAATATATTTGTATCGAGATAATTTAAATTTTCCTGAAGGAACACTCCAGAAGGAATCAATAAAGTACTATCTATTAAAAAAAGGCCATTTCGCCCAGCCCTAATTTTGATCATCATTTCTGGTTATATTACCAAGACACACCGCTGGGTTTTAATGTATTTCAGCGTTTGCCCCTAAAGGCCACCGTACTTGCATACCTCTGCGATGCCATCCGGGCCCCACAAGGACGGTAGTCTCCGGTCCTCTGACTGCAGAGCTGTCCATTCCTCCTCCATGACCTCTTGTACGATCAGAGAAGTCCTGGAGCCGCCGCACTTCGGACTCTCGCCCATGTTACGATATTTGTCGAGCAACCTCGACCGGCTCCCCTTGAGTCTTTCTACACACCGCTGGTAAACACACAGAAACGCTCATTATTTGTCAAAATGGCTACACGATACGTGGCGCCACTATGCTAACTGTTATTGTGTCGAAATGTCCCACCTGTCGATATGTTTCCCTCCATGGCGGCGTCGTTGCTTTATAAAGCAAACGGTGCTTCTGCAAGGACTCCATTTTTATGGTCTAGTGAAGAAAATAAGACGAACCCCACCAAAGTAAACACAGCCGCTGCGACCCTCCAGCGAAAACTAAACAGCTTCCGGTTTTAAAAGACAATGCACCGGAAGCGAATGTCTGGCGCCAGAGGCATTGTGGGTAATGTATTTTTATAGCGCGCATGCTCTGTAATGTATTTGTACTTGTTCGGTTCTCTGCAAAATAAAATAAACATGACACTGGAGGAAAAAAGTCATTGAATGCTCAATTGTGTGTGGATAAAGTCGCAATGCTAAAAGTTAACCGTGGTGTTAATTTCTCTAAACGTGAGTTAGTTTATATAAACCAGGGGTCACCAACCTTTTTGAAACCAAGAGCTACTTCTTGGGTACTGATTCATGCAAAGGGCTACCAGTTTGATACACACTTTAAAAAATCGCCAGAAATAGCCATTTTGCTCAATTTACCTTTAATATATATATATATATATATATATATATATATATATATATATATATATATATATATATATATATATATATATATATATATATATATATATATATATATGTATATATATATATATAGGGTATTTCTGTCTGTCATTCTAAATGATGAAAAAAACACTTAATTGAATGGTTTAAAATAGGAGAAAACAGGAAAAAATAAAAATAAAATTTTGAAACATAGTATATCTTCAATTTCGACTCTTTAAAATTCAAAATTCAACCAAAAAAAGAAGAGAAAAACTAGCTATTTCGAATCTTTTTGAAACAATTAAAAATGAATTTATGGAACATCATTAGTCATTTTTCCTGATTAAGATTAATTTTAGAATTTTGATGACATGTTTTAAATAGGTTAAAATCCAATCTGCATTTTGTTAGAATATATAACAAATGGGACCAAGCTATATTTCTAACAAAGACAAATCACTATTTCTTCTAGATTTTCCAGAATTTTTTTATAAAAAAATTCAAAACACTTAGAAATACAATTTTAAATTTGATTGTAAAGATTTTCTAGATTTGCCACAATAATTTTTGGGAATTTTAATCATAATAAGTTTGAAGAAATATTTCACAAATATTATTCGTCGAAAAAACAGAAGCTAAAATAAAGAATTAAATTTAAATGTATTTATTATTCTTTACAATAAAAAAATAAATGTACTTGAACAATGATTTGAATTGTCAGGAAAGAAGAGGAAGGAATTTAAAAGGTAAAAAGCTATATGTGTTTAAAAATCCTAAAATCATTTCTAAGGTTGTATTTTTTCTCTGAAATTGTCTTTCTGAAATTTTTAAGAAGCAAAGTAAAAAAAATAAATGAATTTATTCAAACAAGTGAAGACCAAGTCTTTAAAATATTTTCTTGGCTTTTCAAATTCTATTTGAGTTTTGTCTCTCTTAGAATTAAAAATGTCAAGCAAAGCGATACCAGCTTGCTAGTAAATAAATAAAATTTAAAAAATAGAGGCAGCTCACTGGTAAGTGCTGCTATTTGAGCTATTTTTAGAACAGGCCATCGAGCTACTCATCTGGTCCTTACGGGCACCACGTTGGTGACCCCTGATATAAACTTTCAACTGTCAAATCAAATCAAATCTTTGATTGATTGATTGAAACTTGCATTAGTAGATTGCACAGTACAGTACATATTCCGTACAATTGACCACTAAATGGTAACACCCGAATAAGTTTTTCAACTTGTTTAAGTCGGGGTCCACTTTATTTATAAAGCACATTTGAAATTTACTACAGGGGTAGCCAAAGTGCTGTACAATAGGCAGGTTAAATGATAAGACAAAAAAACGAGCAAACACAACACAACACGGGGCGCGTATAGCTCGGTTGGTATAGTGGCCGTGTCCTTGGGCAAGACACTTTACCCACCTACTCCCAGTGCCACCCACACTGGTTTAAATGTAACTTAGATATTGGGTTAAACTATGTGAAGTGCTTTGAGTCACTAGAGAAAAGCGCTACATAAAATATAATTAACTTCACAACACAAACAGAGCACGATAAAAAAATAAAAAAATAAATAAAACATAGAAACAGGTTCACAGCAGTTGCATTATGGGACGCCATAGCAGGAAGAATATCACAGAGTATTATAGTTAGAGTGTCAAGCTTAAATCCCAGAATCCTTTATATGCATACATAGGCGCCGATCCCGTGGGTGCTTCGGGGCCCGAGAACCCACGGACAATGCCGAGCACCCACGTGGGATTGATGGCAACTTTTAACCTTGAAATTAATTTATGGTTAATCGGTTTTGTTGTTGTTAAATTTGTGGCGAGTCTGATCCGTTTTGAATGTTTACGTAGACGCATATCTTACATTCTGTAAGTAAAAATGGACTAATTACGTTATCATCATGTCTGTAAACGAGTGAATGAAGGGCATACTTAGTCAACAGTCGTACATGTCACACAAAGAGTGGCAGTAACAATGTCAACACTGTCATAAACATGTGCCATATAGTGAAACCACACTAAACAACAAAGACAAACACATTTTGGAAGAATATTGGCACCGCAATACAACATAAACACTACAGAACAAATTCCCAGAATTCCCTCCAGCAACAACTTTTTCGGGACGCTACAATATAAACAAACGGCATTGGTGGATCTACACCTAACATCCACTGTATTGATACCACGTACAATAGCGTATCTAGTCGATACTACTATGATTACATCGATATTTTTTAACATCACAAAATCTTTCGTTTTTTTTTTAATTCATATTATGTTTATAAACTTGGTAAATACGTCCCTGGACACATGAAGACTTTGAATATGAGCAACGTATGATCCTGAAACTACTTGGTATCGGATTGATATCCAAATTTGTGGTTTTTGATCGATTGATTAAAACTTTTATAAGTAGATTGCACAGTACAGTGCATATTCCGTACAATTGACAACTAAATGGTAACACCCAAATACGTTTTTCAACTTGTTTAAGTCGGGGTGCACGTTAATCAATTCATGGTACAAATATATACTGTCAGCATAATACAGTCATCACAAAAGTTAATCATTAGAGTATATACATTGAATTATTTACATTATTTACAATCATCCAAAACTAATGTAAAGTACCAAACAACAGAAGAAAAAGTGATTATTAAATTTGAACAAAAGTTTAGATAGAACATGTTAAAAGAAAAAATAAGCAGATACTAACAGTAAATGAACAAGTTCATAAATAATTCATTTTCTAGCACTTGTCCTTAATAATGTTGAGAAAATAATAGAATGATAAATAACACAATATGTCACTGCATAGGCAGACTAATTAGGAGCCTTTGTTTGCTTACTAACTACTTAAAAGAAAAGTTGTCTAGTATGTTCACTATTTTATTTAGGGACAAATTTGCAATAAAAAAAACATATGTTTAATGTACCCTAAGATTTTTGGTTAAAATAAAGCCAATAATGCAATTTTTTTGTGCACCCCTTTATTTAGAAAAGTATGGAAAAGTATCAAAATACATTTTGGTAACGGTACCAAAATATTGGCATCGGGACAACACTAGCGTCGACAATAAACAGGTTTTTAAGACTTTGATGCATAGGCGCCGAACCTGTGGGTGCTTCGGGGCCGAGCACCCACGGACAATGACGAGCATCCACGTGGGATTGATGGCAAGTTCTTTCTCCCCACCAAGCGAAAACCGCGCATGCTCAGGCCCCTTTCTTCACTAAACTGGCTAAGTTTATTCAGTGTAAATCCCACCTAACTTTATCCTTGTCCACACACACAAACAATTGTCGTTTTAGAACTGAATTGTGAAGTGAATTATATTTATATAGCGCTTTTCTCTAGTGACTCAAAGCGCTTTACATAGTGAAACCCAATATCTAAGTTACATTTAAACCAGTGTGGGTGGCACTGGGAGCAGGTGGGTAAAGTGTCTTGCCCAAGGACACAACGGCAGTGACTAGGATGGCGAAAGCGGGAATCGAACCTGCAACCCTCAAGTTGCTGGCACGGCCGCTCTACCAACCGAGTTATGCCGCCCCTACCCCCCTCTGTCAGCCAACCTAGTACGCATGCGCGAAAAATGCGCACGTCATAGTCACCTCCAGTGTTGCTTTGTGTGCAAGTTCTTAAATGTAACTTATCTGAACAATATCCAGTGTTGTGGTATTTCAATTAGTGTTGCAAAGGGGTGGAAAGTTTCCAGGTAATTTTTTTTTTAGTAAGTTTTGTTTAAGTATTCCTAAAAATAGATATACTGGGCCCCCAGACACATTTTTTTTTTTCTCTAAATTTGGCCCCCGAGTCAAAATAATTGGCCAGGCCTGTTCAAGACTTACGGTCATGAAAAAACATCACTGCACATCATAATGGCAGCTGCACTTTACATCTTAAAGATCTAAAAAAATTATTTGTGAATGTCTGGCAGGCCAGATTGAAAAGCTCCTCGAGGCCGCATGTGGCCCCCGGGCCTCAATTTGCTCAGGTTTGGTGTAAACAGAGCGATGTCTTCAGGCATATTCATAATGGATCCGACTCTCATTTAAAAAGGTTTCACTTTACTGCAGTGGTTCTCAAATGGGGGTACGCGTACCCCTGGGGGTACTCGAAGGTATGCCGAGGGGTACGTGAGATTTTAAAAAAATATTCTAAAAATAGCAACAATTCAAAAATCCTTTATAAATATATTTATTGAATGATACTTCAACAAAATATGAATGTAACTTTATAAACTGTGAAAAGAAATGCAACAATGCAATATTCAGTGTTGACAGATAGATTTTTTGTGGACATGTTCCATAAATCCATCCATCCATCCATCCATCCATTTTCTACCGCTTATTCCCTTTTGGGGTCGCGGGGGGCGAAAGGCGGTGTACACCCTGGACAAGTCTCCACCTCATCGCAGACAGACAACATTCACACTCACATTCACACACTAGGGCCAATTTTAGTGTTGCCAATCAACCTATCCCCAGGTGCATGTTTTCGGAAGTGGGAGGAAGCCGGAGTACCCGGAGGGAACCCACGCATTCACGGGGAGAACATGCAAACTCCACACAGAAAGATCCCGAGACTGGGATTGAACCCAGGACTGCAGGACCTTCGTATTGTGAGGCAGACGCACTAACCCCTCTTCCACTGTGAACCCTGTTCCATAAATATTGATGTTAAAGTTTTCTTTTTTTGTGAAGAAATGTTTAGAATTAAGTTCATGAATCCAGATGGATCTCTATTACAATCCCCAAAGAGGGCACTTTAAGTTGATGATTACTTCTATGTGTAGAAATATTTATTTATAATTGAATCACTTATTTATTTTTCAACAAGTTTTTAGTTATTTTTATATCTTTTTTTCCAAATAGTTCAAGAAAGACCACTACAAATGAGCAAAATGTTGCACTGTTATACAATTGAATAAATCAGAAACTGATGACATAGTGCTGTATTTTACTTCTTTATCTCTTTTTTTCAACCAAAAAATGTTCACAGGGGGTACATCACTGAAAAAAGGTTGCGAACCACTGCTTTAGGGGACCTGTTTTTTTTGTCCCCATACTGTCAGAGGTCCCCTAAAGGTGACTGTGTAAACAGAGCGATGTCCCCATTAAGTAAGCATTGCCAGAACACACACACACACACACACACACACACACACACACACACACGGACGTACAACAACCAATCCCCCGCTTTCCCTTCCTCACACGCATCTGCTCGGCCGGGGTCAGCACCACGGACAGCGGCAGGGTTCTGATTGGCCGGAGCCAGGAGCAGTCCAACGACGTGCGATGCAGCGGCGGCAGCGTCCTCCCCGCCAGCCAATCAGGAGGCTCCATTCCCTCCCTGCATCCAACCCGAATAACTGTAGACACCCGCATCACGATCATCACCTCTCTCTCCTCTTTCTCGCAGCTTTGCGTCGCCAAGTGTATAAGCCCCCCTGGTCTCTATTTTTGGAAGGCCAGTGGCCATTTTTCTCCCGCTTTTCTTTGTGTTTTGTACATTTTTTATTATTATTATTTTGACCGCGATGTGAGCATCCCCGCAATTGCGTAGGTATAGATGTTTAGGTTTTTTTGGAATGGAAGATTCCTTCCTGCTGCACGCCTCGCCTTTCCCGACCGCGTTTCAATCCCCCCTGAAACCCGTTTTTGAGATGAAGATCGGGAGGAAGCTTTAGCCCGCAGCCGGGTGGAGGGGAGGGGTGGGGGGGAGGATCCGGATTGCGTTCGGGGCCTGTACACGGACCCGAGCTGCGTGGAAAACCGATTTGACCGCGTTTTCCTTCTCTGCGATGCACGGACCCTGCAAGGAGAGCTGATTAGTTGCCAGGTAAGAAAAAGGCTCCATTTTGCATTAAAAAAAAAGAGCTTTTTGGAAATAAATACATAAATAAATATATATATATATATATATATGTATATACATAACAACATACACCCACCAGGTTATATTCGTGCATATTTTTGCCAGTAGATGCAATGGAATCAAATATGTGTGGCTATTTAAAGCATACATACAAATGTGCAGCTTTCTGAGGATGCCTTGTGTTTGGGGAAAAAAAAAAAAAAAAAAAAAAAGAGGAGGTGGGCTTCCATTTTGAAGCTAAAATGGACGCTTGCGCACATTTCTCTCTCTGGGCCTGTCTCGGCTCTTATATAACACTGATGAGCACTGCGGGTCTGGGCTGCAGCCATTAGCATATAGGAGGTGTTGCAGGTGCAGGATTCGTGCCGGCAAACAGGGGAAATCATCATGTGAAGGAATGCCAGCCAAATAGAAACAGGTCCTGTCTTGATCAAGCCTGCGAGATGTCAATCAGAACGAGAAATGAGAGGTGGGAGTGACACAGGGCAGAGATAATAGGATGTATTGTTTTCTGTACATGTGTTAGGGCTGGGAGTCTTTTGGGCGCCGCAGGATTCGAGTCGATTCTTAAGGGAAAAGATTCGATTCAGAATCCATTCAAAATCAATACTTTAGGGCAACTTTAGAGGAAAAAAATGTGTCTGGGGTCCCAATATATTTATTTTTAGGAATACTAATACAAAACTTATGACAGACCGCCTTAAAAAACTGAATGAAATTGAATTTTTTTTGCTGAAAGAGACACCCAGAATGTACATGAAAAAAAAGAATGTGGGATTCACAATATTAACTATGGAGAGTAAAACACTGAATATTAACAACATAAGACCGTCACACCCCCCCTCTATCTACATATTGTATAATCAACAACAATGCAACAAACAGCAAAATATGAACGCAAAAGGTAAAAAAAAAACCACCTACAATCTGATATCACAAAATTTTAGAACATTGTTGTAAAAATCTCTTTCTGCGTTTGTCGTTGATACCCACCATTCAGGCTGGCTGCTCCGTGGAAACGCTCTGTGGATGACCATAGTAACTAATTAGATGACCATAGTAACTAATTGGATGACCATAGTAACTGATTAGATGACCATAGTAACTAATTAGATGACCATAGTAACTAATTAGATGACCATAGAAACTGATTAGATGACCATAGTAACTAATTAGATGACCATAGTAAATAGTATCTCATGCAAAAGTGCAGATTCCAACCATTGGAATTCTCTTTATAGTTCAAGAGCAGACCTGGGCAAATTAAGTCCTGGGAGCCTTAATTTGTCTGCCCTGCCGGACATTCCCAAATAGATTTTTTTAGCTCTCTAAGATGGAAACTGTAGCTGTCATTATGATGTGCAGTGATGTTTTCTAATGACTGAACAGGCCTGGGCAATTACTTTGACGCGGGGCCAAATTTAGAGAAAAAAATGTGACTGGGGGCCCAATATATATATGTTTAGGAACACTAATACAAAATGTTTTTAGCAAAAATGCTAGAAACGTTATGACAGACCGCCTGAAAAAAATGGAATGGAATTTTTTTTTTTTTTTTTACTGAATTAGACCCCTATGTACATGAAAATAGAGAATGTGGGATTTACTATATTAACAATGAAGGATAAAACACTGAATATTTATCGACAACAGATGAACGTCACACCCTCTCTCTATCGACATATTGTACAATCAACAAATAATATTTTTAGCTCTGTAAATGGAAACTATAGCTGCCATTTTGATGTGCAGAGATGTTTACAAATGACTCTTAGTCTTGAACAGGACTGGGCAATTATTTTGACTCGGGGTGGGCAAATTTAAAGAAAAAAATGTGTCTGGGTGCCGATGTTTCTATTTTTTAGGAACACTAACACAAAACCTCATAACAATGTCTGATTAAAAGCTAAAATCGTTATGAGAGACCGCCTGAAAAAAACGGAATGGAATTGTCCATTTTTTTTACTGAATGAGACACCCAGAATGTACATGAAAATTAAGAATGTGAGATTTACAATATTAACTATAAAGGATAAAACACTGAATATTGACAACAGATAAACGTCACACCCCCTCTATATCGACATATTTTACAATCAAATGATTTTTTTAGCTCTTTAAATTGAAGCCATAGCTGCCTTTCTGATGTGCAGAGATGTTCACAAATGACTAAGTCTTCAACAATACCGGGCAATTATTTTGACAAGAGAAAAAAATCTGTCTGGGGGCCGGTATATATTTATTTTTAGGAACGCTAATACAAAACCTTGCAATAATGTCAGATCGAATGCTAAAAACGGTATGACAGACCGCCTTAAAAAACGGAATGCAATTTTTTTTTTTTTACTATAAGAGACGCCCAGAATGTACATGAAAATAAAGAACGTGGGAATTACAATATTAACTATGAAGGGTAAAACACTGAATATTGACAACATGTGACCGGCACACCCCCTCTCTATCAGCATATTGTACAATCAACAACAATGCAACAAACACAGCAAAATATGCACGCGAAAGGTAAAAAAAAAAAAAACACCTACATTCTGATATATCTGATACATCACAAAATTTTAGAACATTGTTGTAAATATCTCTTTCCGCGTTTGTCCCTGATAGCCGCCATACATTCAGGCTGGCTGCTCTGTGGAAACGCTCTGTGCATGACAATGGTAACTAATGAGATGACCATAATAACTAATTAGATGACCATAGTAACTAGTATATCATGCAAAAGCGCAGATTCCAACCACTGAAATACTTTGTATAGTTCAATGCCAGACTTGGGCAAATTAAGTCCCGGAGGCCTTAATTTTCTCTGGCCTGCCAGACATTTCCAAATAATTTTTTTAGCTCTCCAAGATGGAAACTGTAGCTGCCATTATGATGTGCAGTGATGTTTTCTAATGACTGTAAGTCATGAACAGGCCTGGGCAATTACTTTTACTCGGGGGCCAAATTTAGAAAAATGTGTCTGAGGGCCCAGTATATCTATTTTTTAGGAATACTAATACAAAACATTTGTAGCAAAAATGCTAAAAACGTTATGACGGACCACCTCAAAAATGGAATGGAATTTTTTTTTTTTTTTACTGAATAAGACACACAGAATGTACATGAAAATAAAGAATGTGGGATTTACCATATTAACTATGAAGTATAAGACACTGAATATTGATTTTACATATTTAACAAACAACAAAAATGCAACAAACACAGTGAAATATGAACGAGAAAGGTAAAAAAAAAAATCCCCTACAATCTGATATATCTGATATATCACTAAATTTTCGAACATTGTTGTAAAAATCTCTTTCCGCGTCTGTCCCTGACACCTGCATATCAGGCTGGCTGCTCTGGAAAATGCAGGGAAAACACGAATCAGGAACCACTATAACAGGTTACAGGATACCAGAAAAACAGGCGACAGCACACAGGAACCCGGAAACAGGTAAACTGGAAACAACAAACAGGAACCAGGAAACGAGGAACTAGGAACTAGGAACTAGGAACTAGGAACTAGGAGACAGCATACTGTAAACAGCTGTCAATACTCCAGCTCTGACTGGAGGGTGAGGCAGGTTTATATAGTAGCTTGATTGGCAATTGCCACCAGGTGAGCCAGACTACAAATCAGGGACAGGTGAGGTAAACAAGTGCTCAGGGAGACGTGCAGGAACCGGTACCAAAATAAGAGTGCTGACAGGAAGTAAAACAGAGGAAAAACCAAAACATAACTCTGTCAATGACAAGCCTGACATTGGGGGTGCAAATTTAGAGAACAAATGTGTCTAATGTGTATATTTTTAGGAACATGAATACAAAACCTCACAATAATGTCTGATTGAAAGCTAAAAACTCTACGACAGACCGCCTTATAAAACGGAACGGAATTTTACATTTATTTTACTGAATGACACACTCAGAATGTACATGAAAATAAAGAATGTGGGATTTATAATATTAACTATGAAGGATAAAACACTGAATATTGACAACATTCGTACGTAACACCACCTCTCCTGAGCTCCACATATTTTACAATTAACAAAGATGCAACAAACACAGCAAAATATGAACGCGAAAGGTAAAAAAACAAAACATCTACAATCTGATATATCTGATACATCACTAAGTTGTAGAACTTGTAAAAATCTCCTTCCGTGTCTGTCCCTAACACCCGCATTTCAAGCTGTGATTAGATGACCACAGTAACTAATTAGATGACCATAGTAACTAATTCGATGACCATAGTAACTAGTATATCATGCAAAAGTGCAGATTCCAACCATTGAAATACTTTGTATAGTTCAAGACTTCCGGTCATTAGAAAACACGAGTGCACATCATAATGGCAGCTACACTTTCCATCTTAAAGATCTAAAAAAAACGATTTGGGAATGTCCGGCGGGCCAGATTTAAAAGCGTAACGAGCCAAACGCGGCCCCAGGGCCTTAATTGGCCCTGGAGTTATGTACTTAACAAAAACAGCTCTGAGTACTGCTTTGCACACTCTTGGCATTCTCTCCATGAGCTTCAAGAGGTAAATGGTTTGCTTAAAGATCATGGAGAGAATGCCAAGAGTGTGCAAAGCAGTAATCAGAGCAAAGGGTGGCTATTTTGAAGAAACTAGAATACAAAACATGTTTTCAGTTATTTCACCTTTTTTTTGTTAAGTACATAACCCCACATGTGTTCAGTCATAGTTTTGATGCTTTCAGTGACAATCTACAAAGTAACTATTCATGAAAATATAGAAAAACGCATTGAATGAGAAGATGTGTCCAAACTTTTGGCTGGTATTGCATATATATATATATATATATATATATATATATATATATATATATATATATATATATATATATATATATATATATATCAATCAATGTTTACTTATATAGCCCTAAATCACTAGTGTCTCAAAGGGCTGCACAAACCACCACGACATCCTCGGTAGGCCCACATAAGGGCAAGGAAAACTCACACCCAGTGGGACGTCGGTGACAATGATGACTATGAGAACCTTGGAGAGGAGGAAAGCAATGGATGTCGAGCGGGTCTAACATGATACTGTGAAAGTTCAATCCACAATGGATCCAACACAGTCGCGAGAGTCCAGTCCAAAGCGGATCCAACACAGCAGCGAGAGTCCCGTTCACAGCGGAGCCAGCAGGAAACCATCCCAAGCGGAGGCGGATCAGCAGCGCAGAGATGTCCCCAGCCGATACACAGGCAAGCAGTACATGGCCACCGGATCGGACCGGACCCCCTCCACAAGGGAGAGTGGGACATAGAAGAAAAAGAAAAGAAACGGCAGATCAACTGGTCTAAAAAGGGAGTCTATTTAAAGGCTAGAGTATACAAATGAGTTTTAAGGTGAGACTTAAATGCTTCTACAGAGGTGGCATCTCGAACTGTTACCGGGAGGGCATTCCAGAGTACTGGAGCCCGAACGGAAAACGCTCATTAACGTCGAGGCGAGACGTAACAAACGCATGGATAATGATCTCAGCGTCTTCAGTGGACAGAATGGAGCGAATTTTAGCGATATTACGGAGATGAAAGAAGGCCGTTTTAGTAACGCTTTTAATGTGTGCCTCAAAGGAGAGAGTTGGGTCGAAGATAATACCCAGATTCTTTACCGTGTCGCCTTGTTTAATTGTTTGGTCGTCAAATGTTAGAGTTGTATTATTAAATAGAGTTCGGTGTCTAGCAGGACCGATAATCAGCATTTCCGTTTTTTGGCGTTGAGTTGCAAAAAGTTAGCAGACATCAATTGTTTAATTTCATTAAGACACGCCTCCAGCTGACTACAATCCGGCGTGTTGGTCAGCTTTAGGGGCATGTAGAGTTGGGTGTCATCAGCATAACAGTGAAAGCTAATACCGTATTTGCGTATGATGTCACCTAGCGGCAGCATGTAGATGCTGAAGAGTGCAGGGCCAAGGACCGAACCCTGGGGAACTCCACACGTTACCTTAACGTAGTCCGAGGTCACATTGTTATGGGAGACACACTGCATCCTATCAGTAAGATAAGAGTTAAACCAAGACAGGGCTAAGTCTGACATACCAATTCATGTTTTGATACGTTCTAATAAAATATTATGATCGACGGTATCGAAAGCAGCGCTAAGATCGAGGAGCAATAGATCATTAGTCATTTTTGCGAGGGCTGTCTCCGTGGAGTGATTTGCCCTGAAACCGGATTGAAAGGTTTCACATAGATTGTTAGACGCTAAGTGTTCATTTAACTGCTCCGCAACAATTTTTTCGAGGATTTTTGAAATAAAGGGAAGGTGAGACACCGGTCGGTAGTTTACCATGAGGTCAGGATCGAGGTTAGGTCTTTTAAGGAGAGGATGAATAACCGCTTTTTTGAATGCTAGGGGAACAGTGCCCGAGGAAAGTGATAAGTTTATAATATTTAGCACTGATGGACCTAATAATACAAAGAGCTCCTTGATCAGTTTCCCAGGAAGAGGGTCAAGTAAACATGTTTGTTTTATTCCATTTACACGTTGTAACAATTCCTCTAATGTTATTTCCTCAAAACGAGAGAAACTATTTTGGAGGGCAGTATCCGCCGTATATACCATCGTATCAGTGTTAATAGAACCCCGTTGTAGCTGGGACGCATTGTCTTTAATCTCCTTTCTAATGACTTCAATTTTCTTACTAAAGAATTGCATAAAGTCATCAGCTGAGTGGGTTGAGCTACTGGAAGGGGTCCCTTGTTGGGTTAGCGATGCTACCGTACTAAACATATATATATATATATATATATATATATATATATATATATATATATATATATATATATATATATATATATATATATATATATACTTCTCCTATTGTCCTATTTGTATTTGACTTTATTAAATGTTTGGGTAGAATTTCTTGAAACAAAACCAGTTTATGGAGGAATGTAGTTAATCATGGAACTGGCATCCAATGGTATTAACAAAGTTTTTATTGTGAATCCAGAATCATTTTGAGTCGACAATCGATGCTGAATTAACCCCAAAGATCGAATCAAATCGAATCAAATTGTATGGTGCTGAAAGATGTGCAGTCCTTATTGTTAGTAAATGTAAGTATTATTAAAGTTCTCTTATCACTGGAAGACGAGGGTAAACATGTTACACACCGAGAACAAATATTTTAATAGATGACCGCTAGTCTAGGTTTAAACAACAGCAATAAATAAGCGTTTATGAAAGTTTAAGAAGTGTAGATAGAAGCACGTTGCAGCAGAAAGTAATCAGATACTACCAGGATATTAGTTTAGTTTGTTATTATCACTTCGGTCAGTGGTCAACAAAATAAACAAACAGTTGCACATTCATAAAAAGAAAATGTTGCAGACCGAAAGGGTTTAGGCTGAAGTAGAACACTTAAATTGTTAATATTAACAAATACATTAGTAGAGGATAGAGAGAGGATAATATAGCAATGGCTGGTGTTTCATATTTTCACAATCAATACACGGCACGTAAGAGGGTGGCAGATTGATCCATGAATTGGTGGTGTCGATATTAAGGGTGGGATCAGTATCAGATCGATACTAGTCCGATCAGATTGATATTTTATAACAGTCCCTGGACACAGAAACATTTCTTTAAATTGACTAACATATTGTCGTTTTTTATTTTGTTTGGTTTTTGTGTACTATTGACTTTGTTTTGCTCAAAAGAGAACAAGGAACCTGTTTGAATATTGTGTTGATACAAACCCTAAAACCAGTGAAGTTGGCACATTGTGTAAATGGTAAATAAAAACAGAATACAATTATTTACAAAAAAAATGTAAACTTATATTAAATTGATTAGACTGCAAAGACAAGATATTTTACATTGAAACTGGAAAACTGTTATTTTTTGCAAATATTAGCTCATTTGGAATTTCATGTCTGCAGCATGTTTCAAAAAAGCTGGCACAAGAGACAAAAAAGACAGAGGAAGTTGAGGAATGCTCATCAAACACTTATTTGGTACATCCCACCGGTGAACAGGCTAATTGAGAACAGGTGGGTGCCATGATGGGGTATAAAAGCAGCTTCCATGAAATGCTCTGTCATTCACAAACAAGGATGGGGCGAAGGTCACCACTTTGTGAACAAATGCCTGAGCAAATTGTCCAACAGTTTAAAAACAACATTTCTCAACCAGCTAATGCAAGGAATTTAGGGATTTCACCATCTACGGTCCGTAATATCTTTACATAAGCGATGATATTACGGATCTTCGATCATTCAGGTGGTACTGCATAAAAAAGTGAAATTGGTGTGTAAAGGATATCACCACATGGGCTCAGGAACACTTCAGAAAACCACCACAGTGACTACAGTTCATCACTACAGCTGTAAGTGAAATTTAAAACTGTACTTTGCAAAGCCAAAGCCATTTATCAACAACACCCAGAAACGCCGCTGGCTTCGCTTGGCCAGAGCTCATATAAGATGGACTGATGCAAAAAGAAAAAGCGTTCCATGGTCAGACGAGTCCACATTTCACATTGTTTTAGGAAATTGTGGACGTCGTGTCTTACGGACCAAAGAAGAAAATAAACCATTCGGATTGTTATAGGCGCAAAGTTCAAAAGCCAGCATCTGTGATGGTATGGGGGTGTATTAGTGCCCAAGGCATGGGTAACTTACACATCTGTGATGGTACCATTAATGCTGAAAGGTACAAACAGTTTTTGGAAAAACAAATGTTGTCATTCAAGCAACGTTGTCATGGACGCCCCTGCTTATTTCAGCAAGACAATGTCAAGCCATGTGTTACAGCGTGGCTTCATAGTAAAAGAGTGCCGGTACTAGACTGGCCTGATTGTAGTCCAGACCTGTCTCCCATTGAAAGTTATGAAGCTTAAAATACCACAACGGAGACCCCGGACTGTTGAACAACTTTAAGCTCTACATTGATCAAGAATGGGAAAGAATTCCACGTGAAAAGCTTCAGAAATTGGTCTCCTCAGTTCCCAAACGTTGACTGAGTGTTGTTAAAAGGAAAGGCCATGTAACACAGTGGTAAAAAAGCCTTTGTAACAACTTTTCTGCAATGTGTTGCTTCTATTAAATTCTAAGTTAATGATTATTTGCACAAAAAAAAATATGTTTCTCAGTTGGAACATTAAATATCTTTCTTGTCTTTGCAGTCTATTCAATTGAATATAAGTTGAAAAGGATTTGCAAGTCATTGTATTCTGTTTTTATTTACCATCTACACAAAGTGCCAACTTCACTGGTTTTGGGTTTTGTTTTATTGAACTGTCAATAGTGCATAAATACATTGAGAAATGTGTGTCATGGTTATTTGGTGACAACCCCTAAGATGCAGAGATGGAGGCAGGCATTGAATGGGAAATCATGATTTAATTAAATACCAAGACAAAAACAAAACCAAAAGGATACAAACACAAAGCGCGCACGAGGCGGATAATAAAACAAAAGGAGCTAGCCTGGGAGCTAGAAAATAACAAACAGGAGCTTAGCGTGGAAGCTAGCGGGTAGCGAGCAGGCAAACAGAAGTCGTACTTGTATAATGAAAAATAAAACGGAAGCAAGGAACAAAAAACAGTAAGCTACAAACATCAACTGAATATAGCTTACCGCTACAAAGACAAGGTACGACACGACAGGAGCGATAACACATCACAAGAGCGACTAGACGTGACATCGACAAGACAATACAATGATCCAGCAACTGACACAAGACAAAGCAGGTACAAATAGGAGCAGGCTGATTGGTAACGGGTGCCAATCAGCCGCAGCTGAGGAGGAACACAGCACTCAGGGAACAAGACAGGAAGCTGACAAAATAAGAGCACTAGACAGGAACTAAAGACAGGAGATACTAAACACAGAGGAAACAGACAAATGCAGAGGAAAAAACTAAAACATAGACAAACTGTCAGGGGAAAGCCTGACAATGTACAGTTAATACGTGGATGATCGGCAGCATAAAACCTTGATAGGAACATGTCAAACTATAAGTGAATATATTTTGTATTACCACATTATAAATGTATAAATAGTAAAAGTCACCCCATGGCTAATGACCTGAAAAACTTCTATTTCTTGTCAAATGTCAAAAAGTATGTTCTCGCCTATTACATCAGGTGTTTATATGTTATTTGAAAATAATTTTTGGGTGTGTAGACAACCACAAATGTACTTTGTTTTGGGGAAAGCTTAAAAAACATGCCTTGTTTTGTGATATTTTACTGAAATTTTATGTGGGAAAACCAACACAATTGTGAAGTGGGAGGAAAATATAATTTTCCTGTTGTTTTACAAACTACACACAGAAAAAGTGTATTGGGTCGCCCGGGCCGAGCACCCAAATTCTAGGCCTCCGTACACTAACCATAGTATGGATTTGGTTGAAACACGTGTAAAAACCTTAAAGAGGTTTCAGACTTTTTAAAAATGAGATAAACATATCTCGATAAACCAACTAAATATATATATTTTTTTTAATTGAGTTTTTATTTACATCCGGCATCAGACTTTCCTAACCATCCATCCATCCATTTTCTACCGCTAATTCCCTTTGGGGTCGCGGGGGGCGCTGGTGCCTATCTCAGCTACACTAGGGCGGAAGGCGGTGTACACCCTGAAACAAGTCGCCACCTCATAGCAGGGCCAACACAGATAGACAGACAACATTCACACTCACATTCACACACTAGGGCCAATTTAGTGTTGCCAATCAACCTATCCCCAGGTGCATTTTTTTCCTATCCATTACATCATATTTCCATACATCATACATCTATTGTTTGCCCTAAAGGTAAAAAAAAGATGTTTTTGTTTATATCCCAATGATGCCACCCCTCCCTCCAAAAAAAGGAGAAAAACAGCACAAAAAAACCCCAAACAAAACAAAGCAAATTAATAATAATAATAATAATAATAGCAAATGAATAAATTAAATAATAATAGTAATAATAATAAAATAACAGAATATGAACATGTAGTAAATAAATTAATAGAAAAAAAAATAAACATATATGGTACAACCACTGATTTGAGAAAACCCAGTCAGGCTTATGGGGCGTGACATAATTGACCCAGTTCTCCCAGCACAAACTAAATTTCTCCATTAATTTGGTTTTGTTTGGAAAAAAACAAACAATAAGTGCCGACAAATTCAGTATAAAGTGGCTTGAGTATAAACTTAAATAATCATTATTCACCCAAATATGATTATAGTTTTCTTTCATTTCAGAGTGCAAAGTAGTAGGAATTATGTAATATGAATATGATAATAATACATCACAATTATTATGATTATATTGGTACTGCATGTCCTGAGAGTTAGGTCTCCCCATATATATATATATATATATATATATATATATATATATATATATATATATATATATATATATATATATATATATATATGTATGTATATATATATATATATATACATATATATATATATATATATATATGTATGTATATATATATATATATATATGTATGTATATATATATATATACATATATATATATATATATATATATATGTATATATATATGTATATATATATATATATATATATATATATATATATATATATATATATATATATATATATATATATTTTAATAATGTGGCGGGCCACGTAAATGATATGGCAGGCCACATAAATGATATGGCAGGCCACATAAATGAAGTGGCGGGCTACATAAATAAAGTGGTGGACCACATAAAATGATATGGTGGACCACACAAAGTGATGTGGCGGACCACATAAATGATTTGGCAAGCCATTTAAAATGATGTGGCGGACCACATAAAATGATGTGAAACAAATTTGGGGGTGTTGAGCATGCTCCGACTTTCCGAGTCCAAAATCTGAACCTCGAGGGGCGTTCAAGTTGAAATCCCGACGAGGAACTCGGGAAATTCCGTCTTCCCAGAGAAAATTGAACGCACCATAAGCCCCTGCTTGCAAACAACACTAAGCCCCACCCCTTAGCCCTGACAGAAGACATTCCACTGCAGAAATGCTGGAGAAAAATATAATTTGTTGCTGTCAAAATCGACATATTTCAGCACGCTTGTTTAAATCTGGAGGGGATGGAGACTGCTCCGTTGTCATGGCAACAGGGCGTCTGTGAGACACAATGGATGCAGGGGAAATTCTTGGATTCACAGCTCAGAAGGACAATGCTATTTTGTGCCATAATAATAACGTGTTCACAATTTGTCTTTTGTTGTGGAAATACATCAGGTCTTCTCTCTGCTCACAGATTCACAGATTTCCCTCTCGCTGTTCCTGACCAACGCGGCGCCGACCCTCGCCAGGCATCATGGGTACCGTGCTGTCCCTCTCCCCCAGCTACCGCAAGGCCGCCCTGTTCGAGGACGGCCCGGCCACAGTTGGCCACTACACGGCCGTGCAGAACAGCAAGAACTCGAAGGACGCCGCCGCCGCCGCCAAGTCCCTCAAGCGTCCCTCCATCATCAGCGTGCTGCCATGGAAACGCATCGTGGCCGTGTCGGCGAAGAGGAAGGGCTCCAAGAAGCTGCAGTCCGACGGCGGCGACGGCGGGAAAGGATGCTCTCCAGACGAGGACGCTGTGGTGGTCTCTGAGTCCAACAGCTTGAAGCTGAAGAAGTCCCAGTCCTGCGCCAACCTCTCCTCTTACGCTTCCGGCCAAGATCCCTCGGCCATCACCACGACTACCTCTTCCCACCTGCCCACCTCCAAGACCCTGATCAATGTAGCTACAGTAGCTGCCAAAAAGAATTCCCTAACAGGATGTGGGATCCAGACTTCGACTGCGGTCGGCACACCAAAGCGTGTCATTGTCCAGGTAATCTCACCCATTACTTTAGTAAAAACTTTGTCACTTGTCATTTGGCACAAATATCAATAATAATTATATTTCTTTGACATATCAAAACAATCACTGCAGAGCTGTGAGTTTACGGTTAAATACAATAAAACTACATGCTGTAAATTGACAATCCTAATTGTATAGTTAATTACAACTAACTTATATGCATACATTTATATGTATGTATATATATATATATATATGAATTTTATTTTATTTAACAATGTATTTCCCATGACTTTAAATATAGAACATGCGTCAAACTACATTAAAATTTGATTAAAAAAAGTCTAAAATAATTTCACATAAATAAATACAAATGCACGGGGTTGGCCTCCAAATAATATTCTGCCAATTTATATATTTTTTTCTAAACCAGGAGTCCCCAAACTACGGCCCATAGTTTATGATTCACAAGATAAAAAAATGAATAAATATTTTTTTTTTGTTTTGTTTTTTAATCTGTCCTTTGAAATATCGTATTTCCTTGATTAGCCGCCAGGCATGTAATATGCGCCTGCCTTGGAATACTGCCGGGTCAAACTCTCTCCCCAATTTTATTAGCGCATGCTTACTTTTACCGTCAAATCAAAGTCTTGACTTCACGAGTGACGCTTCCCCTGTTGTCATTTCCAGAATGGCAGAGTCTTTTTTTTTTTTTTGCTCTACTATGTTTAAACCAAGGGTGTTATTCCACAGCCATACAGATCACACTGATGGTTGTGATATAAAACAACTTTAACACTCTTACTAATATGCGCCACTTCTGTGAACCCACACCAAACACATTTCTGGAGAACATTGGCTCTGTAATACATTATAAACGCAACATAAGAATTACCCAAAATTCCAATGCATCCATGACTCTTGGCTATATTATACACCCCGCTAGCAAGTGCTTTAAAAAAGCCATCGAAATGGTAAAATAAAATTACATTTCTTTATATATATATTTATCTATCTAGCCATCCATTTTCTACCGCTTGTCCCACAGGATATATATATATATATATATATATATATATATATATATATATATATATATATATATATATATATATATATTCATATACATATTTATATGGATATATATATATTTTTATATATATGTATAAAATATATGCATATATACATGTACAGTATATACAGATGTATATATATATATTCATATACATATTTATATATATATATATATTTTTTTATATATATGTATAAAATATATGCATATATACATGTACAGTATATACAGATGTATATATACATACATGTATATATACATATATATACATGTATGTATATACACATACATATATATACATATATATACAAACATATATACATACATACTGTATATATACATATATATACGGTGTATATATATATGCACACACATTCATATGTATATGTATATATATATATGTATTTATATATATTAATGTATATATATATATTTATATACATATTTGTATATATATATATTTGTATCTATATGTATAAAATATATGTATATATAAACATATATATATGCATATACACACGTATATACATATGTATATATACATACATATATATATATACATATCTATACACGTATGTATGTACACATACATATATATATATATATATACATATATACAAACATATATACATATACATATATACTGTGTATATATATACATATATGTATACGGTATATATATACACACACACATTCATATATATGTATATATGTATATATTTATATATATATACACACACACATTCATACATATATATATATCGAATACGAATCGTATCAAATACGTTGTGGGATTCAGAATCGATTCTCTTTTTTTTTTAAATCAATTTTTTAGTTTTTTTTTTGGATTTTTATTTTATTATTATTTTTATTTTTTTATCAATACAACAAACCACTACACAGCAATACCATAACAATGCAATCCAATTTCAAAACCATACCTGACCCAGCAACACTCAGAACTGCAATAAACAGAACAATTGAGGAGACACAAACACGACACAGAACCAACCAAAAGTAGTAAAACAAAAATAAATATTATCAACAACAGTATCAATATTAGTTATAATTTCAGCATAGCAGTGATTAAAAATCCTTCATTTACATTATCATTACACATTTATAAAAAATTTAAAAAAAAGAATAATAGTGTCACAGTGGCTTACACTTGCATCGCATCTCATAAGCTTGACAACACACTGTGTCCAATATTTTCACAAAGATAAAATAAATCGTATTTTTGGTTCGTTTAATAGTTAAAACAAATTTACATTATTGCAATAAGTTGATAAAACATTGTCCTTTACAATTATAAAAGCTATTAAAAAAAAATCTACTACTCTGCTAGCATGTCAGCAGACTGGGGTAGATTTTTGAATTGAGAATCGCTATGAATCGAAAAAATCGATATATTATCGAATGGCGACCCCAAGAATCGATATTGAATCGAATCATGGGACACCCAAAGATTCGCGGCCCTAATATATATACACACATATATATTTAGTCATCCCCTGAAGATCAGGGAACCCTTCGACACAGGTTTGTAGGGATGTATATATATATATATATATATATATATATATATATATATGTTAGGTCAGGAAAAAATTAAAAATTTGGAACATGAAATTTCAAAATTGACTCGTTCGGGCCATCTTGAAAAATGCTTCTAGGCTCGAGCATCCCCCGCGGGACAAGCGATAGAAAATGGATGGATGAATGGCTAAATATATATAAAGAAATGTAATAATAATTTACCATTTCGATGGCATTTTTAAAGCAATTGACAAGAGTCAGGTCGGTCAAAACATTCGATTTAATTGGGGGTTTGAACACGAAATTTCAAAATTGACTCGCTCGGGTCCTCTTGAAAATGATAAAAAATTGTCCCTGCCACCAGATTTCCTTCAAGAAAATCACTGTAGATGTCCATAATGACAGAACTCACGTAAAAGCCTCAATAACCCATATTAGAAAAACAACTAGAAGTCCACCATCTTGGCTTCCGCTGGCCATTTTTAGGCCGAAAACAGGGGTCGTGCTTTATCGAACTCCTCCTAGGGACTTTGACCAAATGAGTGGCGGTTAAAATGACAGATACTGAACTGATGGGCAATGATAAATTGCGTCACGTCACAAGATGTGGGCGTGACATTGTGCCAAAGTTTAATTTGACGGCTCGCCACAAAACCTTCAACATTTACAATTCGGCTCAGATATTGAAAATATTTTGATCAATCATGATGACACCTTGACATGCTGGATGGGTAAGTACCTTTTAGTACCCTCTCGCCATCAAACTGTCATTACCTGACTTTAAATGATCACGTCTCCTTCCAAACGGATATAAACCTTTGAGGTCAGAACATTAGACATTGATATTGACACCGATATTGCCCCCTTGTGGTGGAAAATGATAATAGTCACAACTTCTTTCCACATACTCCGATATTCCTGAATTTTTGATGGCGGGTCGGGACATTGGGAAGGACGTGGCCGCATCAATCAAGGATTTTCCGCCGACTTGCGTGAATCCCGAGTTGGACGGGGGTCTGAGGGTCCTTTAGTTTTCTTTATTTTACTTTCTTGAGGTTTGTATTGCTGGTTGGAGGCCAACTCGTCCCTCAGCCGGCATTCAGTTAGATGCCCTTCGGTGCATCTAACTGCTGATTGGTCAGTTGCTTCATGCTGTCAATCATTGTCATGTTTGCATTTAATACCAACAAAACTGCATTTGTTAAAAAGTGCAGGGAGCATGCCACCCCAATTACATCCCTGGTTACCATGGTCTTCATAATCCGTCACCAATTCCTAGATATCAGCGTTCCCTTCTGACTTTCTGAACCCTCGTTGTGTACGTCAGGCCTCTACCAGCGAACTGATGCGCAGCCTGGGCGAATTCCTGTGCCGCCGCTGCTACCGACTGAAGCGTCTCTCTCCCACCGACCCGGTCCTGTGGCTGCGCAGCGTGGACCGTTCCCTCCTCCTTCAGGGCTGGCAGGACCAGGGCTTCATCACCCCCGCCAACGTGGTCTTCCTCTACATGCTGTGCCGCGACGTGGTCTCCTCCGAGGTAGCCTCGGAGCGCGAGCTGCAGGCCTCGCTGCTCACATGCCTCTACCTGTCCTATTCCTACATGGGCAACGAGATCTCCTACCCGCTCAAGCCCTTCTTGGTCGAGGCTGAGAAGGAGGCCTTCTGGGACCGCTGCCTGGAGATCATCAACCGCATGAGCGGCAAGATGCTCCAGATCAACACCGACCCGCACTTCTTCACCCAGGTGTTTGCCGACCTGAAGAATGAGAGCAAGAAAGAAGAGGAGAAGACCAAACTCTTTATAGGCCTTGATCGGTAAAACCAAGTGGGAGGAAGAAGATCGAGGGTGTTAATATGTCCGGACTACTTTGAAACAGTGGTGTTGTCTGGCGTCTCTAATGTGTTATGCTTCTGACATAATGGCGGAACTTGTTATTAACACGTTTGACAAAAAAAGATCAAACATTATCTGCTAAGTGGATTTAATTAGTCTGTGAAGACTACTGTGCTCGGCACAGGTAAGATCGTACACCGACTCGGTCAGGGGTGTCCAGATTTTTCCGTCAACTGATACGTTTTGTACATAAACGATGCTAAAACCAACCTGAACAAGGGACTCATAATACCAAGATTCTCAGTCATCCAGAGTAACAGTAGTCCCAAAAGTTGAATCTGGAGAAAAACGCGCCATCTACTTGTGTCCTCTTTGAATCGAAGAGTGCCCGCGAACGACTCGTTTCTCCAACAACGCCCCGTTTGTGACCTCACTTGCCTTGGACATAAACACTGGTACCTCGACTTAAGTTTGTTTCTGAGATAAGAGCTGTCTCTCAGCTAATTGCTACGCTTTAAATTGCAAGTTAAAACTTGAGTTACAAGCCTCCCCACCAACCCAGCAGGCTCAAGACATTGATACGACGTTGATTATACGTACATGTCCTTTCAAACTGACTGTGAAACAACGTTGCAAAATAGTTGCATCCGTATATTAAGACGACATTGATGTCCAACGTTGGGTCCACGTTGTTGGTTGGGAAATAACCAAAATCCAATGGTCAAATCAATATCACAACCTGACGTTGAATAAACGTCCCCAAAAAGCATGTTTTTTTACAACGTTTCATTTGTGTTGTAGAATTTCGGTTGGTAAAATTACCAAAATTCAACGATCAAATAAACGTCAGAGCCCAACATTGATTAAACGTTATCAAAAAGCATGTTTTTTCAACGTTTCATTTGTTGAATAGAATTTTGGTTGGTAAAATTACCAAAATTCAACGGTCAAATCAACATCAAATCCCAACATTGATAAAACGCTGTATTTGTGTTGTAGAACTTTGGTTTGTAAAATGACAAAAATTCAACGGTCATATCAACGTCAGAACACAACATTGATGAATCGTCGCCAAAAAGCATGTTGTTTCAACGTTGTATTCGTGTTGTAGATTTTTTGTTTGGTAAAACGACCAAAATCCAACGGTCAAATCAATGCCAGAGCCCAACATTGATTTAACATCATCAAAAGGCATGTTGTTTCAACGTTGTATTTGTGTTGTAGAACTTTGGTTGGTAAAATGACCTAAAATTCAACGGTCACATCCTCATCAGACCTCAACATTGATTAAACGTTGTATTTGTTTTGTACAACTTTGGTTGGTAAAATGACCAAAATTCAAAGGTCAAATCTACGTCAGAACACAACATTGATGAATCGTCGCCAAAAAGCATGTTGTTTCAACGTTGTATTCGTGTTGTAGAATTTTGGTTGGTAAAATGACTAAAATCCAACGGTCAAATCAACGTCAGAACCCAACATTGATTTAAAATCATCAAAAAGCATGTTGTTTCAACGTTGTATTTGTGTTGCATAACTTTGGCTGGTAAAATGACCAAAATTCAACGGTCAAATCAACGTTAGAACACAACATTGATGAAATGTCGCCAAAAATTATGTAGTTTCAACGTTGTATTCGTGTTGTAGAATTTTGGTTGGTAAAACGACCAAAATTCAATGGTCACATCAACGTCAGAACCCAACATTGATGAAATGTTGGCAAAAAGCATGTTGTTTCAACGTTATGTTTGAGTTGCTCAACAAAATGACCTAATTTAACAAGTTCTCAACGTTGTTTCAATGTCTTGTTCCTGCTGGGATTAGTTGGCATAGCGAATGCCAAAGCGTAGCCCGTAAGATCTGCCCAAAACGTCTGGTCTTACTCACTCGCATTAGCCCATAGCTAGATATGGACATAACTTCAATTCCAACCATTGGAACAAAGAAAGTGAGAGCAGAAGAAGTGGATGAAATACATTTGGTCGAATAAATAAATAATCGAAAACATGACAGAGCGTGTTTCGAGCCAAGAGTGGTAAGATGGTAAAATATTATCTAATTAGTGGACTGTAGAGGTCACCCTCTAGTGGGTTCTTCAGACCACCACAGACAGATTCTACTTCAATGGTGAAAAGTCTTTTGCTTTTCAGCACGGTGTCTTTTCTGCGTAACAAGGCCCACCTGGGCCATCTACACACCTGCGGCTGTCTTAGAGGCCACGCCCCCACTCCACATGGACATTCATCCATGAAAATATGGAGAAGCTACAAGTAAAAGGTCAATTCTGGAGAATATTCTTACATTTCTTCATACAACTATTGTAGTTGTTCTTAGTACATTCTATTATTCGTGTATAGTTTTTCCGATTCCATTGATTTCAATTCACTCCAATGGGTAACATTTATTTGAGATACAAGTGTTTTGAGTTAAGAGCAATTCAGTTTTTAAGTTGAGGCACTACTGTATTGGGAATCTCGTCTCTTCGTCTTCAACAAACAAGACGAGTCCAGTGCCTCGATTCAACCGTAATCTCATTAGTAACAGATTTTACTTTAGAAATATTTCGAGGGCCAATAAAAGGAGGGCTCCGGGTTGATAACGCACTTTGGACACCCCTGTACTGTTGCATTTTTTCTGGCCCAATTTGGCGCCAACAAAGACTTCACAGGCTGCGTTGTTTCAGTGAGCTCAGAACGTGATCGTGTTGACGCAGCCGGGATTTTTGTGACTGAACGATTAGAAACACCAGACAACACGCGGTTGTACAAGTCCAGCCGAGTAGTCCACGTAATCGTGGAGTCCCAGGATACCACGTTGCATGAGGTTCACTTCATGAGTCACCACACATGGCCGCCTGCTTATTGCCAACTCCACTTCACCTTAGTCCTATTCTCATTTTTGAAGTCGATTGCACTCATCAACACTGAAGCCCACTGTTGACGCTTATAAAGCTTATGATCCAAAACAACAAGTTAGATTTAGTAATAGTAGTCGGCTTATTTTTAAGGCGTTCTTATTTGGTAGGAGTCGAAGCTGCTTGGAGTTTCTACAGCATAAGAGCACATGTTACAGTGGAAGCAGTTTAAGTCTGTGCCGTTTATGCCGAAAGCCCGTCTGTGTGGTCCTGGTCCACAGTTTTTCCTGTTAGTAAGGTTGCAGCTATAGATCTATTGATTGATTTGCTTGATTATTCGAGTAATTCCATTAAACACACTGTATCCTCAATAAGAAAAAATATTTTGAATCAGGGGACCCCAAACTACGGCCCTCCACCAGCGTCCAAAATCCGGCCGGCTGGAAACATTTTTTTTACAATTTTAAATTGTTATTTTTTTCAAATTGTAATTTTCAAAATCTCTCCTTTTATAGCCAATCCGTTTTCTACTGCTTGTTAATCCCGGGGGGCTCCTAGCCGAAATCATGTGGGAAAAATAAAATAGACTCAGAGCGTAGAGTTTTAAAAAATTTAAACATCGGCCATTAACACTTAAACATTTCAGTGCAAGGAAAAGACAGTTTGACTATTGAGACAGATTATATATATATATACATGGGGGGAAACCAAAACTGCGATGAGGTGGCGACTTGTCCAGGGTGTACGCCGCCTTCCGCCCGATTGTAGCTGAGATAGGCACCAACGCCCCCCGCGACCCCAAAGGGAATAAGCGGTAAAAAATGGATGGATGGATGGATGGATGGGGAAACCAAAATAACTTATTTGAATAGTTATTTTCTCAATTTCAACAATTTTGTGTATATCTATATATATATATGTATATATATATATATATATATATATATATATATATATATATATATATATGTGTATATATACATATATATGTGTGTAAATATATGTGTGTGTATATATATATATATATATATATATATATATATGATTGATTGATTGATTGATTGGTACTTTTATTAGTAGATTGCACAGTTCAGTACATATTCCGTACAAATGACCACTAAATGGTAACACCCGAATAAGTTTTTCAACTTGTATAAGTCGGGGTCCACGTTAATCAATTCATGGTCGAATTGATTAGCGACCCCAGAGGGAATAAGCGGAAAAATGGATGGATGGATGGATGGGGAAACTAAAATAGCTTATTTGAATAGTTATATTGTCAGTTTCAACATTTTTATACACACACACACATATATATATATATATATATATATATATATATTGTTATTTTTTTTAATCCCAGTTTAAAATTGTTGAAATTGAGAAAATAACTATTCAAATTAGATATTTTGGTTTCCCCTCAACCTAGAAAATATTTCCACATCTCGAGGATTATTAATAAAAAATTGCATGTTGATGCAATGCAATGCTTGTTTTCAGAATAAAATACTTACTTCCAGGGTAAGAGTACTGTTAATTTTTAAATAAATAAGTAAATAGCTCTTAAAACTAGGGACCTTTTTTAGAAATAAAATTTGGCAAATAATTTTCAGGGTAAACGGTGAACGCATATTAAAAATTTCAGTTACTCCATTTGGTCTTGATTTTACACATTTGTTACATTCATGAAACGATCATTTAAAACAAGAGATTATAAATCCAATATATTTTTTTTAATCAAATTATTCGTAGCAACCCTACTTCTCATTACTAAAAAGTCAACTTTGTTGATATAAAATTTGGGACCTAAAGGAGTAATTTCTGCCCAAAAAAAAAAATATGATACTCTTATGTTGACATTTGAACTTTGCCAAACTAACACGACGAGGCCATTTAACAGTTTTTTTTATTTTAGGTTGCTGTCCACTGTGAAAAGGATTTACACTTGAACCTAATATTCATTGTCACTGTAGTCAAGACTTACAACCAAATGACATTCCATTAAGAGTATAAAATATCATAACAAGTAAAAATATTCACATAAGGAACAGAACCATGTCAACAAACCGCCGTAAATTCTTTCGTATCACCCATTCTTCTAATGTAGACGTGGGAGGAATGGTTCATTTCTGTTTCTCGATTATGTGGACAACCGCTTACGTCCGAGGGGCGTCGGCATAAACGGTTTCCACTGTATTGTCATCAAACAGGCCCAGCAGTGAAATGTTTACAAAACAACGTAACAAAAATGCAATACTGACCCTGCAGTGCATATACCCTTCATGGGGATTTGTATAAAACCTCCCCATTCTCCTGCACTTTCTCCTAAAGTGGCGGGTGTCCAAAGTTAGACCTGGGGGCTAGTTGCTGTTTTATTTACATTATTTACATTGGAACGTCATGCAGAAATGTGTGAAAGAAACCAAAATGTTCATTTTACTAAACAAATATCTGATTATTTTTATTATTATTATTATTATTATTATTATTAATATTATATTACCTTTTGATAACGTTTAATCAATGTCAGGTTGTGACATTGATTTGACCATAGAAATGTGGTCGTTTGCCCAACCAAAATTGTACAACACAAATACAATGTTGAAACAACATATTGGCATTCGCTATGCCAACTAATCCCAGCAGGCACAAGACATTGCAACAACGTTGAGAACTTGTTCAATTAGGTCCTGACGTTTAGCAACTCAAACATAAGGTTGAAAGAACATGCTTTTTGATAACGTTTAATCAATGTCAGGCTGTGATGTTGATTTGTCCATTGAAATTTGGTCATTTCCCAACCGAAATTCTTCAACACAAATACAACAGTTGGGTTCTGACGTTGATTTGACCATTGAAATTTGGTAATTTCCAACCAATATTTTACAAAACAAATAGAACGTTGAAACAGCATGCTTTTTTGCGTTTATTCAATGTCAGGTTGTGACATTGATTTGACCATTGAAATTTGGTCATTTCCCCAACCAAAATTCTACAACACAACTACAACAGTTGGGTTCTGAAGTTGATTTGACCATTGAAATTTGGTCATTTCCAACCAATATTTTACAACACAAATACAACGTTAAAACAACATGCTTTTTTACGTTTATTCAATGTCAGGTTGTGACATTGATTTGACCATTGAAATTTGGTCGTTTCCCCAACCAAAATTGTACAACACAAATAAAACGTTGACACGACATATTGGCATTCGCTATGCCAACTAATCCCTGCAGGCACAAGACATTGAAACAACATTGAGAACTTCTTGGATTAGGTCCTGACGTAGAGCAAATCAAACATAACGTTGAAACAACATGCTTTTTGATAACGTTTAATCAATGTCGGGCTGTGACGTTGATTTGACCATTGAAATTTTGGTCATTTCCCAACCAAAATTCTACAACACAAATACAACGTTAAAACAATATGCTTTTTAATGTTTATTCAATGTCGGGTTCTGACGTTGATTTGACTATCGAAATTGGGTCATTTCCCAACCAAAATTCAACAACACTAATACAACGTTGTGACATTGATTTTACCATTGAATTTTGGTCATTTTATCAACCAAAATTCTAGAACATGATTACAAGGTTAAAACAACATGATTTTTGGCGACGTTTAATCAATGTTGGGTTTTGACGTTGAAATTTGGTCATTTCCCCAACCAAAATCTACAACACAAATACAACATTAAAACAACATGCGTTTTGACAACGTTTAATCAAAGCCGGGTTCTGACGTTGATTTGATCATTCAAATTTGGTCATTTCACAACCAAAAACTTTACAGCACAAATACAACATTGAAACAACATGCTTGTTTACGTTTATTCAATGTCAGGTTGTGACGTTGAGTTGACCATTGAAATTTGGTCATTTTTCAACCAATATTCTACAACACAAATACAACGTTGAAGCAACATGCTTTTTGTGACGTTTATTTGACCATAGAAATGGATAATTTCCCAACCAAAATTCTACAACACTAATAAAACGTTTTGGACATTGATTTGACCGTTGAATTCTAGAACACAAATATAACGTTGAAACAACATGCTTTTTGGCAACATTTAATCAATGTTGGGTTCTGACGTTGATTTTACCGCTGAAATGTGGTCATTTCCCAACCAAAATTGTACAACACAAATACAACGTTGAAACAACATGGATTTTGATTACGTTTATTCAATGACAGGTTGTGACGTTTATTTGACCATTGAAATTTGGTAATTTCCCAAACAAAATTCTGTAACACAAATACAATGTTGAAACAACATGCTTTTTGACAACGTTTAATCAATGTTGGTTTCTGACGTTGATTTTACCATTGAAATTTAGTCATTTCCCAACCAATACGTTATAACACAAATACAACGTTGAAACAACATGCTTTTTGACGTTTACTCAATGTCGGGTTCTGACGTTGATTTGACCATTGAAATTTGGTCATTTCCCAATCAACAACGTGGACCCAACGTTGTCTCAAATACAACTTTTTTGCAACGTTGTTTCAAAGTAAATTTTAAAGAACATGTACAGTGGCGCAAAAGTTTTTAGTCAGCCACCGATTGTGCAAGTTCTCCCACTTAAAATGATGACAGAGGTCTGTAAATTTCATCATAGGTACACTTCAACTGTGAGAGACAGAATGTGGAAAAAAAATCCAGGAATTCACATTGTAGGAATTTTAAAGAATTTATTTGTAAATTATGGTAGATAATAAGTATTTGGTTAACCATTCAAAGCTCTCACTGATGGAAGGAGGTTTTGGCTCAAAATCTCACGATACATGGCCCCATTTATTCTTTCCTTAACACGGATCAATCGTCCTGTCCCCTTAGCAGAAAAGCAGCCCCAAAGCATGATGTTTCCTCCCCCATGCTTCACAGTAGGTGTGGTGTTCTTGGGATGCAGTATAAACTCAACTGGTCGTGTTTGGAGGAAGAAGAATACTGAGTTGCATCCCAGGAACACCATAACTACTGTGAAGCATAGGGGTGGAAACATCATGCTTTGGGGCTGTTTTTCTGCTAAGGGGACAGGACGATTGATTTGTGTTAAGGAAAGAATGAATGGGGCCATGTATCGGGAGATTTTGAGCCAAAACCTCCTTCCATCAGTGAGAGCTTTGAATGGTTGACCAATACTTGTTTTCCAGCATTATTTACAAATAAATTCTTTAAAATTCCTACAATGTGAATTCCTGGATTTTGTTTCGACATTCTGTCTCTCACAGTTGAAGTGTACCTATGATGAAAATTACAGACCTCTGTCATCATTTTAAGAGGAAGAACTTGCACAATCGGTGACTGACTAAATACTTTTTTGCCCCACTGTATGTTAAAAGCCCTGCAATGAGGTGTCGACTTATCCAGGGTGTAAACCACCTTCCGCCCGATTGTAGCTGGGCTAGGCTCCAGCGCCCCCCACAAGCCCAAACGTAATAAGCAGTAGAAAATGGATGGATGGATGTAAAATCAACGTTGCATCAATGTGTTGTGCCTCTTGGACACTGTGCACTAAAGCCCTCAAGCTGCCAAACTGACAATTGTTTTGATTTAGCGTATTTTAGTATTTTTGTTGTTGTTGTTTGTTTTTTAATTGTTTATTTTGAGCCAATAGAGTACATACAATACTTACAATACAAGTACAACATCCACATTTACACCGTCTTATATTAAATGCACAAAATATACATTATTTTACTATTACCATGGTCAGTCCACCTCAAAGGGTTACAGTGGTACACAATCCAGTGAGTTTTAATGTGAATATTTTGTGTACAAGTGGCCCCTTAGTGGCAACCGTTTGGACACCCCTGCCCTGGATATATAACGGTGCTGTGGGGAACGACAACAAGAACAAAAACGTTGAATTTTATAGAAAAGTGTGAAAGTACGGAAGAGAGCAAATCATTACGAGAGCATCATTTCAAATGTGGATGTGACATCTCTTTGCACAAAATGGCGTTTGTATGACAAGCGAGGGCTATGGCTGATTGTTGATAGGATGCATCATATGAACAATATGGAATACGGAAGAAAACGTGAACTTTGTATACTGTTTTTATTTTTAGCCCATTCAGAGTGCTTGGGGTTGGTCCCAAAAGATGAATAGCAGGGTTTAGGTCCAGGCTCTTAAGTTTCCCATGTATGCCTTTCTCGCTTTGTGAGGCACAGTCAGGTTGGAAGTGTCCAAAAAAGGTGTTGGTAACACGAAAGGTGACGTTTGTCGGTGAGAGTTACGAGTGAGGCGGCCACCTTGGCCAGCTTCATCTGCCATTTTTATACAGTCCATGCTCCTCACATGCACGTCTCAACTTCGCTCATTCAGCAAATATTTGCACGTGTGCTTTATATATATGACAGGCATGCTGCTTCTGACTCATGACATCCCGCTACAAGGTTACTAAAAGACAGTTGTGCGCACATGTTAACAAAGGGCAAAGCGTTGCACTTGCAATGACAATAAGGGCCATCTTGTTTCCATGGCAATGACAGGATAGTACATGTTACAGATTACATCGTTAAAAACGCGAATTAAAGGCCTACTGAAATGAGATTTTCTTGTTTAAACGGGGATAGCAGGTTCATTCTATGTGTCATACTTGATTATTTCGCGATATTGCCATATTTTTGCTGAAAGGATTTAGTAGGGAAAATCGCCGATAAAGTTCGCAACTTTTGGTCGCTAACAGAAAAGCCCTGCCTTTACCGGAAGTAGCAGACAATGACGTCCCCCGTTGATGGCTCCTCACATCTTCACATTGTTTTTAATGGGAGCCTCTAACAAAAAGAGCTATTCGGACCGAGAAAACGAAAATTTCCCCATTAATTTGAGCGAAGTTGAAAGATTCGTGTTTGAGGATATTGATAGCGACGGACTAGAAGAAAATAAAAATATCAAGATTACAAAAAAAAAAAAACGCAATTGCATTGGGGCGGATTCTGATGTTTTTAGACACATTTACTTGGCTAATTCTGGAAAATCTCTTATCTTTCTATTGTGTTGCTAGTGTTTTAGTGAGTTTAATAGTACCTGATAGTCGGAACGGTGTATCCACGGGTGTGTTGACGCCATTCAGTGTCCGATGGAAGTAGACGGCAGCTGTAAGGACGGCACAAGCTCAGCTGATCTCCGGTAAGTGGCGACTTATTACCACAATTTCCTCACCGAAACCTGCTGGTTGACATTTGGTCGGGATCCATGTTCGCTTGACAGCTCGGATTTATAGTAAAGTTTCACCTCAGGGAATTTTAAACAAGGAATCACCGTGTGTTTGTGTGGCTAAAGGCTAAAGCTTCCCAACTCCATCTTTTTACTGTGACTTCTCCAATATTAATTGAACAAATTGCAAAAGATTTAGCAACACAGATGTCCAAAATACTGTGTAATTATGCGGTTAAAGCAGACGACTTTTAGCTGTGTGTGTGCGCAGCGCTAATACTTCCTAACAGTCTGTGATGTCACGCGTACACGTCAGCTTCCGCGACGTTTTCAACAGGACACTTCGCGGGAAATTTAAATTTGCAATTTAGTAAACTAAAAAGGCCGTATTGGCATGTGTTGCAATGTTAATATTTCATCATTGATATATAAACTATCAGACTGCGTGGTGGGTAGTAGTGGATTTCAGTAGGCCTTTAATGTGAAGCTACAATACAATGTTGCGTCATAGAATCGTAGAGAAATTCAGTGGAACCCTCTTAAGTTGGTACCTCGTACTATAGAGTTTGTTTCTACGGAAATGGGTCTGCTTGTGTCGACACGTATTCATCATTCAGCAACATATCTGTTGTCTTGTTACACAGCATTCACCTGCGACTTCCTGTTCAGTGCAAAGTCAACTTTTTATTTTATACATTTATATATATATATATATATATATATATATATATATATATATATATATATATATATATATATATATATATATATATATATATTTATAATAAATATACTAAACGCCGGATCATTCCTCCTTTGTTAACCTATGTTTATGTTACGCACCTCCAATTCTGCGCTTGCTTGTTTTCCGCCCCCCTCCACCCACAGAGAAAAAACTTGGTTCCGTTTCTTCCATTTCGCTAAAAGTTGAGCCAATCGAGGAAAACCAGGTCAATAAACTGCTGAAGTTCAAAAATGTCATCTATTATCATCTGTTGTCCCGATGTCTCTGGCGAAGGTTACACGAGCACGTGCATTAATGGATACTTTTGATTTCGATTATGTCGACAGGGGTGTCGACATAAATGGGCTCCACTGTATCAACCCATTTAAAGATACTTTAAAGCAGGGATGTCCAAACTCTATGACTTGGGGGCCGCATTGGGCTAAAAAAAATGCAGTTGAGGGGACTGCATGTAAAGCAACACACACACACACACACACACACATATATATATATATATATATATATATATATATATACATACATATACACACACATACATACATACAACACACACATTCACACACATATATATGTATATATATATATATACATACATATTTATACATACAGACATACACATATATATATCTATACATATATATTTATACATATATACATATATATGTACACACACACACACACATATATATAAATATATATATAAATATATACTGTATATATATATATATATATATATATATATATATATATATATATATATATATATATGTGTGTGTGTGTGTGTGTGTGTACGTATAATATTCATATAATGGATACATGGTTAATATATCTGGATATTAAGAGTATGTCAAAAGTTTGACTCCTACCTTGTTTACTTCTGTGACGACGGAAATAGCAAGCAGCTATAGTGTGCCAAACATGGATACGTGTTTTGCATTTTTCCCATAATTATTTATGATGGATTTAATCGGGTGTAATTTTGAATATTTTATGCAAAAGGCCTTTTTTTTATACACTATTTACAAAGTTCAGTGACCATGTCTGCTGACATTGTGTGTTAGATGTTTTTTGGGTTTTTTTTTTTGCACCATGACTAGAAAAGGCTGTTTGCATTGGGTCATATAGGTAAATGCTGTGCATGTACTACTGTAGCGCATAATTAAAGGTAAATGGCGTGAAATGGCTAAATTGTCTGCTAAATGGTGATACAATAGCAGCTACAAAGTCATTGGACTTTTTAAATGTACGCAAGTTCCCTGCAGGTAAGATAATTCATTATACTCAAGACTTACCGTGGACCGTAGTTTGGACACCCCTGCTGTAAAGGAAAATGGTTAACACATTTTTACTTCACTGTGACCTTTTTCATTTTAGTACAGCATTGATTTAACAGGATTATTCGAAAAATATGTGATTAAAAAAAGCCTGATTTGGAGCATTCAACTCGTGAAAGTAGGCGATCAGATTTAGACGATAAAAATCACCAGAGAATGCCAAGCCGACTTATCGTACTTGATGTTTTAGGTTTAGTTTTAGTGTTCTGGTGGTATGTGACCATGTAGCCCACATCCAGAATCGGACCTCACGATACACGTTATGCATACGAGGAATGACTCTATGACGAACACGCTGCTAATGTGGTATTACACTTAAACATACAAAGTCTGAATTGGTCGGAATGGAAAGATGGGATTTAAAACCGGAATCAATATTTTTATACAACATGGTCCTTTTAATGACATTTAAGTGTGAACAACGCGCATTGCTGATGACCATTTTATGTATGCCAGCAGATATGCTTTGTAGACCAACAGAATGCAAGCTTAACGACGAGTGGTATAACTCGAACAAAACTACAAATATTTATTTTTCCGGCATGGAAATGAGAGAACAAGTTTTGCTGTAGCTTATCAATACGATCAAACAGTTTCATCATCATTTGTGCTTGTCAATGCCAACCGTGCAGTGACGGAACCCAATTACTCCAAGAGCACGACTGCACAGTCGGTATTAGGTTTTCATCCGCTAGAATCTACTCACGGTTCTCGTACAACACGCATCACATAATATTTATGGTTTATCTTCTGTCTTCAATGAATTCTCGAGTGTTTTTTTATATCTGGACAGGCGAATTGTCAGTTTCCACGCGCCGTCCGAACTCTTCGTCACACAAGCTCACAGCTTTCAGATTGCTTTTGTGGCATGCGGATTTGAAGGAAGAAGCGCAGGTGATGAATGTTACTGGAACTTTCTACAAAACTGACCCCTGTCCGCTTGGCGATGAAGGACTATGACAAGGAACTGTGAACTTTGACTCCTTCCCAATCATCAACTATGTGCCATATTTTATCTTGCCACACGTACAAGACAAAAAATATCGTGTAATATAACTATTCTAGGGTTATGTTCTTTTTTTTCTCTCTTCTTTTTCTTCATTTGTGAGTCATACTGTGTAACTTTGTGGGAATCTAAATATTCTAGTGTTGATAGGATACTGATGCTGCAGTCTGTTACTCTGTGGACGTATGAATATGAATGCAAGAAAGTGGATCAGCTCTTACAGGTACTTTGTATAAAAACATTTACAAGCAAAGTGGTCCGGACTCTCATTTTTATTGACAAATAATCTCCTTTGTATTTACATTGGGAAAAACTATATGCTTCCCTGGGACATTTTTTCTGGTTTATTTGCGTAAACACTCCATTTATGTCAAAATAGCAGGGCTCCAAATTCCACATTTACGGCTTCAAGTCGCTTTCACCTCACTCTATCGGCTTCCGTCTGCTCCAAAGTTTTCCCCCACTTCTTCGTGCTCGCTTCTACAAGTAGTAGTTCATCTTCAGTATATTCAGCTTCAAAATGATGAGGTTGTGAATCCTCATTTGTCCGAATATAGTCGTCTGTGTTTTTTTTAACCAAATTTACACAACATTTTTTTTACTTCTTAACTGAGCGTCGTGTCTTTGTTTGAATGGCAGTTGATTGAGAAAATCAAAAACAAGAAGAAAAAAGTAGCACTTTGAGATTTGTTGTACAAATGTACAGTGCAATACCAATGAAATCTATTATTATTATTATGGGCCTTCTGCAATGCATGCAGCCCATATTATTATTATTCCTCATACTTGTTACGGAACAGGAGTGGGGGATAAGATGGCACAGATACAAGGAACATAGTTTAGCTCTATTATTTATTATATACAATAAGAAATGAGGCGTGTAACTAATCCAAACTGTGTATGGTGTGCGACTATTTTACGCGAGTATATGGTGTAACCGGGAGTTGTTGAAGGTGCGTGATGAGTGAGAGGCGGAAGTCCAGGAAGGGCAAGGCAAGCTCTGCGTCAGAGTCCGTGTCCAGGAGAGAGGTCGTGATCCAGGAAAGCAGCAATAAGACCAGAGGAAATCCAGGGAGACAAGACACACAACTTGAATCTGGGGAGCAAAGAGGGACTGTGGTAACACGACACAAGACAACACACAATGAGCACAGGGGTGGGGAAACATGGAGAGAGAGAGTGTGTATAGAGCTAGATGTTTCAGCTTACTGTAGGAGGCCACGAGGAAGACCCAGGATACGTTGGGAAGATTATGTCTACCGGCTGGCTTGGGAACACCTCGGGATCCCCCGGAAAGAGTTGGACTGGCTGGGGAGAGGGAAGTCTGCGCTTCCCTGCCTAGGCTGCTGGCCCCGCGACATGACCTTGGATAATGGAAGAAAATAGATGGATGGATTGATGGATGGATGGATGGCTCTGTCACAGAACCAGTTACCCTCCTACATCCAGGTAAGTACGTTTTTATTTAGTAAAATACTGCACAAATTTCAAGCTGTGTACAGGGTAAATATGCGTTCTTCCCATCTACGCCCACATATTCATATTCTGCAGCCTTTTACCATTTCAAGCCCACTCTGCTACAACTGGTCAGGGTTCGAGGGTCTGCACAACTCCATTCATATAAAAATGCAATACATCTAATGGATATGTATATATATAAATATATATGTGTATATATATATACATACATATATATATATGTATATATATATATATATATATATATATATGTAAATTCATCAAGCATTAATACTGAAGTATTTTTTATATCTGCATATATATGTATATGCATATGTATTTATATATATATATATATATATATATAGAGAGAGAGATATTTATTTGTATTTATATATATATATACATATATATATTTATTTTTGTTAATATATGTATGTATGTATATATATATGTATATACATCAAGCATTAATGTATGTATATGTATGTATGTAATGTATATGCATATATATGTACATACATATATATATTTATATATATGTACAAACATTAATACTGAAGTATATATATACATATATATATATTTATTTAATTTATTTATTTATATCTATATACATATGTATATATATATTTTTTGTTTATGTCTATGTATGTATATATATATATATATATATATATATACACACATATATATATATATATATATATATATATATATATATATATATATATATACACATATATATATATATATATATATATATATATATATATATATATATATATATATATATATATATATATATACATACATATATATGTATGTGTATATACATCAAGTATTAATACTGAAGTATATTTCATATGAATGTAGGGTGAGGGATACAGTACACTGTGTGTGTGTAGTCATGGTATTGTGTTGCTGTCTGTGGTGCTGATGCAGGGACAACATTGGACAACAGGGGGCGACAAACCCCTCACGACCTGCTCACTATAATATAACAATTCCAGAGGTCTTCACCCGGGAATCCGTGGGCCCGGAGGTACTGCAGGGAGGTCGTGATATTTTTGGTTGAGTAAGTGTTTTTTAAAATATATTTTCTGTACATTCACTGCATGTTTTTCCACAAATGTAAATGTTATTAATTACACATTAAAATAGAACTGACACACTGTAGTGTCATTTATGCTCAATGTAGCTTGCTGGTTTCAAATAAAAAACACAAATTATTATATTGTTGAATTAAAGTTAGAATTTAAGATTACAAAATATATTTATATTTTTTGTAAGCTATACTGTAGTATTTTAATCCATGTTGGACCACTTTAATTTAAAACACAATGATTTGTAAGCATGGGGTTCCCGCCTTATCTGTTTTTAGGGGTCATTGGCATGGAAAATGTTGAAGACCCTGAAATAGCAATTTATTTAAAGTCCGAAACACTAACAATAAGTTCCGGTTTTGGCTTTTTCCCCAGGGTTTTATTGTCAACTTACTTACATACTTTCTTTTTTGTTGCATTTTCAACTCAAGGGACCAGAGGACAAAAGAAAAAAACGGCAGAACAACTGGTCTAAAAAGGGGGTCTATTCAAAGGCTAGAGTATACAAATGAGTTTTAAGATGGGACTTAAATGCTTCTCCTGAGGGAGCCGGGAGGGCATTCCATAGTACTGGAGCCCGAATAGAAAACGCTATATAGCCCGCAGGCTTTTTGTTGGGCCCTGGGAATCAAGGAAAGAAAACAAAAGCAAATACAGATAGGGTACTAAATATTAAAGGCCTACTGAAATGGAATATTCTTAATTAAACGGGGATAGCAGGTCCATTCTATGTGTCATACTTGATCATTTTGCGATATTGCCATATTTTTGCTGAAAGGATTTGGTAGAGAACATCAACGATAAAGTTCGCAACTTTTGGTGCTGATAAAAAAACACTGCCTGTACCGGAAGTAGCAGACGATATGCGCGTGATGTCACGGGTTGTGGAGCTCCTCACATCTGAACATTGTTTACAATCATGGCCACCAGCAGCGAGAGCGATTCGAACCGAGAAAGCGACAATTTCCCCATTAATTTGAGCGAGGAGGAAAGATTTGTGGATGAGGAAAGTGAGAGTGGAGGACTAGGAAAAAAATCAAAAAGTGGGCAGTGGGAGAGATTCAGATAGGGAAGATGCTGTGAGAGGCACCGTGGCAGCCGTGGGGGAGGCAGGACCACTCGGCCAGGCCCAAACGCAACAAGGGATAGAGCCATACTGCTTTGAACCCGACGCTGACGGTGACGGTCAGGAGGACGTATATTGATGCTGGAGTAGCACACGGCATACATCGCCTTCAGAATATTGAATGGTAAAATGTTTTTTATGAATACACATACTACACTGTACTTTGTGTGTGTGGTCCAATCCAACCGTGTTCGCTTGACATCTCTGTTCCATAGTAAAACTTGACTGTCATCTTTCGGGAATGTAAACAATGAAACACTGGCTGTGTTTGTGTTGCTAAAGGCGGCCGCAATACACCACTTCCCACATACAGCTTTCTTCTTTTATGTCTCCATTGTTCATTGAACAAATGGCAAAAGATTCAGCAACACAGATGTCCATAATACTGTGGAAAAACGATGAAAAGAGACGACTTATAGCTGTGAACGGTGCTGGAACAAAATGTCCTCTACAATGCGTGACGTCACGCGCACGCCTCATCATACCGCAACGTTTTAGCATGATACTTCCGCGCAAAATTTAAAATTGCAATTTAGTAAACTAAAAAGGCCGTATTGGCATGTGTTGCAATGTTATTATTTTATCAGTGATATATAAACTATTAGACTGCGTTGTCGGTAGTAATGGGTTTCAGTAGGCCTTTAATAAATAATAATAATAAAAAATATGAAAAAAAAATCCATAAAGACAAAAAGGGTTACCTAAATCACTTTAAATATTTTAACAAAAATATAAATTTAAGGGCTTTTGTACTCTTAAAGGCCTACTGAAACCCCCTACTACCGACCACGCAGTCTGATAGTTTATATATCAATGATGAAATATTAACATGGCAACACATGCCAATACGGGCTTTTTAGTTTACTAAATAGCAATTTTAAATTTCCCGCAAAGTGTTGTGTTGAAAACGTCGTGGTATAATGACTCGTATGATGACGCTTGCGTTTGACGTCTCGGGTTGTAGCGGACATTATTTTCCAGCCCGATCCAAGCTATAAGTAGTCTGCTTTAATCGCATAATTAAACAGTATTCTGGACATCTGTGTTGCTGAATCTTTTGCAATTTGTTCAATTAATAATGGAGAAGTCAAAGTAGAAAGATGGAGGTGGGAAGCTTTAACCTTTAGCCACACAAACACAGCCGGTGTTTCCTTGTTTAACAGAGCGGTCAAGCGAACATGGATCCCGACCACATGTCAACCGGCAGGTTTTGGTGAGAAAATTGTGGTAATAAGTCGGCTCTTACCGTAGTTATGAGCGGCGCTTGCGTCCTCCTGCAGCTGCTGCGGACTATTACCTCCTCCCACTGGAGACATTGGCGGTCACCACACCCGTGGCCACACCCCTGTGACTTTCAGGTATCATATAATCTCACTAAAACACCAGTAACGCAATAAGCAGATAAGGGATTTTCCAGAATTTTCCTAGTAAATATGTCTATTAACATCTGAATCGCTCCCACTGCCCTCTCACTATCCTCATGCACGAATCTTTCATCCTCGCTCAAATTAATGGGGAAATTGTTAAAGTTAAAGTACCAATGATAGTCACACACATACTAGATGTGGCGAAAATATTCTCTGCATTTGACCCATTACCCTTGATCACCCCTGGGAGGCGAGGGGAGCAGTGGGCAGCAGCGGTGCAGCGCCCAGGAATCATTTATTGTGATTTAACCCCCAATTCCAACCCTTAATGCTGAGTGCCAAGCAGGGAGGTAATGGGTCCCATTTTTATAGTCTTTGGTATGACTCGGCCAGGATTTGAAGTCACGACCTACTGATCTCAGGGCGGACACTCTAACCACTAGGCCACAGAGAGTTGTCGCTTTATCTGTCCGAATCGCTGTAGCTGCTGGTGGCTATGTTTGTAAACAATGTGACGTCACGCGCACATCGTCTGCTACTTCCGGTACAGGCAAGGCTTTTTATTAAAGTTGCGAATTTTATCGCCGATGTTCTCTACTAAATCCTTTCAGTAAAAATATGGCAATATCGCGAAATGATCAAGTATAACACATAAAATGGACCTGCTATCCCCATTTGAATAAGTTGTGGACGGCGTGGCAAAGTTGGTAGAGTGACTGTGCCAGTAATCTGAGGGTTACTGGTTCAATCCCCACCTTCTACCCTCCTAATCACGTCCGTTGTGTCCTTGGGCAAGACACTTCACCCTTGCTCCTGATGGGTCCTGGTGAGCGCCTTGCAAGGCAGCTCCTGCCGTCAGTGTGTGAATGTGTGTGTGAATGGGCGAATGTGGAAATACTGTCGAAGCGCTTTAGGCTCCTTAAAAAGGGGTAGAAAAGCGCTATGCTGGTACAACCCATTTATAATTTACCATAATAAAATCTCGATTCAGTAGGCCTTTCATCATCCTCAAAAATGGTCACGCAGAGCTAGTAGGGCGTTTCCTCGCGAGTGTACTTCCGGTTGAACCAGCCAATCAGAGAGCGGTGCGCGGGGCTTTATAAAACCCATGGGTTGTCCCGCCCCCCAGCACACTTGCCCTTCTTCTTCGCTCCTCAACACATCTCTAATCCACCACCACCGCGAAGATGGCGGCCCGGGTAAGAGCATCCTAAACACCTGAATGACATTCGTACTATTACACTGTTATATCGCCTTGTGGAACACGCGTCTTCACTCGTATCCGTGGTCAAATAGACGGCAAAATGTCGGACGAGCGTGGTGCGTCGTCGCCATGTCATGGAGACCGTGTTGGTGTTTTTATTTCATCCGACTTGAGTCGACGCCCGCCGCCGCGCCAGTGTGCCTCAACGCGGGGGAGAATTGTTTCAAGCGAACAGAGAGGGAGCTCCATCAAGCTGCTTAATCCTGGGAGCTGCTTGCCCTTGAGCCGACGCTGCGGCGGCTCACGGGTGATAAACTCCCGCTAGCATCTGACGGAATAGCGTGCGGGTTCATTGGGAGGTAAAACACAAACGGTGGCACTTTGTATTTAAAACATGTCTTTTTATAATATTTCTCTCTGTTTACCTTACTGCATGTGATGCCAGGTAACATTATATCTTGCTGTAATGGAATTATGTTGCGTGCATACCTACAGTGGCGGAGCTAGACTTTTATCCTTGGGGTGGCCAGGGGGTGGCCAAGGCGGTATGCGGTCTCATCCGCGGAGTCCGCGGATAAACCGCGGGTCGGGCGGGTGACATGACGAAAAAATAGATTTTAATTAGATTCGGGTGGGTGGCAGTTGAACCTTTCGGAAATATTTGATTTACATGGTTCTGGGATTGGTATCCTTCACCATTCAAAGAGCCATTTAGGACCAGTGCCACAAAGCAAAGAAGACAATAGGAGACGCAAACATTCTTTTGCCGGCAGTCACCCAGTTAATAAGTATTAGGGCGTGCTATGAAGTCATATGCTTTGTCGCCTTCTACAGCATGTACGGTCAACTTGTCAGTCCAGAAACTTGTTGTGTGTGGCGTCCGTAGAGTCCCGCACACGACTGCAAGGCATACTGGGTGACACAGAGTACACTAATGGTTGTGATATAAACAATTTTAACACTCTTAGTAATATGCGCCACGCTGTGAAGCCACACCGAACAAGAATGACAAACACATTTCGGGAGAACATCCTCACAGTAACACAACATAAACGCAACACAACAAATACCCAGAATCCTTTGCATCCATGAGACATCCTGACTATTTTATACGCCCCGCTAGCAGAGACCCCCCCCCCGCCAACGGATGCAAAGGATTCTGGGTATTTGTTGTGTTGCGTTTATGTTGTGTTACTGTGAGGATGTTCTCCCGAAATGTGTTTGTCATTCTTGTTTGGTGTGGCTTCACAGCGTATCGCATATTAGTAAGAGTGTTAAAATTGTTTATATCACAACCATCAGTGTACTCTGTCTTACCCAATATGCCTTTCAATCTTGTACACGTGATTGCGGAAGCTGCACACAACATGTTGTTGGACTGGTAAATTGTTTGTACATGTTGTTGAAGGTGTTAAAGGCAAAGACTTCACAGCACGCCCTTATTTTTGTCTTCAGGTTGAGCACCTTTGGACAGTCGCGAGAATGTTAGCGGCTCCCATTGTCTTCTTTACTCTGTGAAACGGGTTTAAATAGTTCTTTGAGTGGTAAAGGTGGCCGACCTCTGATGCATTTCAACGGGTGGGCGGTTGCGGTTCTGATTAAATGCTGGTTCGGGTGGACGGCGGGTGGATGGCGACTTTGGTGATGCGGTTGCGGATGATATAATTGCCTATCCGCGCATCTCTAGTCCAAAGACTATAACAATGAATTTTTTTCTTGACTTATCAATTGCAATCGGAGTGTCAAATGTTGAAATGTACATACTAATCACACAGGAGATGAGATTTATGTATATATAATTTGCAGTTTATTAACAATGCAGAAAATGTAAAACACAACTTGGCAACAATTTTTCAAGAACTAATAATTAATAATAACAACTATTTTTTACAAAGATGGTGAAAATGCACCAACACATTCATAGTTCTCTCTCTCTGAGAAAAGGTTTAGAAAAGCATAATCCTTCGGTTATGGTGAGAAGCCGCAAAATGTTTCACAAAGTCATCCATGTTGATTGCACGTGCCCTCCTTGACTCAATACTGAGAGTTCCAAGGTGACTTAACCTGTCATCAGCCATTGTGGTTCTGAGATGAGTTTTAATCAGTTTCAAAGCAGAGAAGCTTCTCTCACAGGAAGCAGTGCTGAATCATTGGAGAAACACGTAAATATAAATAGCGACCCAAATGAATTAAACGAGACGTTAGCGGCTGTTGGAATTACGACGCCATGAGATGTAACGTTAACATTTCCTTGATGCCGTGGCTCTCTGCTTGTAGAAAAAAAAAACTTCTATCTACAAAAGTTATTTTAAACAGTGACTCATTAGGACACTACCGTAAAACTTACTTTACGACAAGAAGGTTATCCTTCTTTTTCTTTGTAACTTTGTTGATCTTCGGCTCTCCGGTCTCCAGCAACGATAACCGACTCCAGTTCAAATCTTCCTCTTCTTCAGTGGTGATTCTTCTTCTTCTCCCCTAATGAACGTGGCTCGCAACGCTTTGTGGTACATCGCGCCAACTACTGTACAGGAGGGACTTAGCAGTCAATAAGCTTCACTGATTTAAAAATGCAACTGGCTCCTTCCGACAAGATGTGCGGTGCCGCGATATGTCAATCATCTAGGGTGGCACCTGGGGGGTCCAATCAGATGTGCGCGTGACGTCACCGGTTGAGGAGCTCCTCACATCCTCACATTGTTTACAAACATAGCCACCAGCAGCGAGAGCGATTCGGACCGAGAAAGTGACGATTTCCCCATTAATTTGAGCGAGAATGAAAGATTCGTGGATGAGGATAGTGAAAGTGAAGGACTAGAAAAAGAAAAAAAAGGCGAGGGCAGTGGGAGTGATTCAGATGTTATTAGACACATTTACTAGGATAATTCTGGAAAATCCGTTATCTGCTTATTGTGTTTTGAGTGTTTTAGTGAGATTATATGGTACCTGAAAGTCGGAGGGGTGTGGCCACGGTTGTGGTGACCGTCAGTGTCTCCAGTGGGAGGAGGTAATAGTCCACAGCTACAGGAGGACGCAAGCTCCGCTCATGTCTACGGTAAGAGCCGTTTTATTAGCACAATTTTCTCACCGAAACCTGCCGGTTGACATGTGGTCGGGAACCATGTTCGCTTGACAGCTCTGTTCCATAGTAAAGCTTCACCTTCGGGAATGTAACCAAGGAAACACCGGCTGTGTTTGTGTTGCTAAAGGCAGCTGCAATACACCGCTTCCCACCTCCATCTTCTCTTCTTTGAATTCTCCATTATCAATTGAACAAATTGCAAAACATTCAGCAACACAGATGTCCAGAATACTGTGTAATTATGCGATTAAAGCAGACTATTTATAGCTTGGACCGGGCTGGAAGAACATGCTCGCTACCACCTGTGACGTCACGCGCACCCGTCATCATACGCGTCATCATTCCGCGACGTTTTCAACAGGATAATTCGCGGGAAATTTAAAATTGCAATTTAGTTAACTAAACCGGCCGTATTGGCATGTGTTGCAATGTTAATATTTCATCATTGATATATAAACTATCAGACTGCGTGGTCGGTAGTAGTGGGTTTCAGTAGGCCTTTAAAGAGTCATTCTTGTAGTGAATTGGAGGCTTGAAATGTGTTTCCATCTCATTTTCCAACTGCACTGCAGTATCAAATAGGGATGGGCTATATGGCCTACATCAGGGGTGTCAAACTCATTTTAGATCGGGGGCCCACGTGGAGAATAATCTTCTCCCAAGTGGGATGGATTGGTAAAATCACGGCCCGATAAATTCAATATAAAGACAATTTCAGATTAAGGCTGGGCGATATGGCCTTTTATTAATATCTCAATATTTTTAGGCCATATCGCGATATTTTTCCTTAGCCTTGAATGAACACTTGATGCATATAATCACAGCAGTATGATGATTCTATGTGTCTACATTAAAACATTCTTGTTCATACTTCATTGATATATGCTCATTTTAAGCTTTCATGCAGAGAGGGAATTCACAACCTAAGTCAATTGACCAAAACTCTATTTGTTAAACAGTTATTAAGCAGTGGCACAAACATTCATGTCATCTCAAAACAGAAAATGTAAGATTGTCAGAGACATTTTAAAACAAGTTATTAGTGCACTTTTGTGCATGACGTCACTGAGATGACATCAAAACAACACTATATAAAAGTACACTTTTTGTACAGACCACTACTATAGTTTAAAATTAAAATTTTTAGGTTCATTTTTATATTTAGCTAATTCATCCCGCAAGCCGGATAAAACCTGTTCGCGGGCCTGAGCCGGCCCTCTGGTCTTACGTCTGACACCCCTGGCCTCCATCTATTTCGCGATAAATATCGCAGCCTCTTGCGATAATGGTATAGAGTATATCACGATATATTAAGGATGGGCGATATATCGAGTTTGTATGATATATCAATGTATTTTTAAACAAAATATGAATTAGGAAAATATTGTAATATCGATTTTTTTAAATTTTTACGTAAAACTCACCAAACACCGCTTATCTGATGTTATTTGTTATTTTGTTGTGTTCCTTGTTCTCCCCCACTCCCAGCTACTAAACCCCTTCCTACTTTCAAGACGTGCTTGCAAGTATTAGAACATCCATGTTGGTTGGTTGTTTACTATAATGAGTCACAATTGGTTAGGATTAGAGCAAAACATTACGGACAGGCCAATCAGAGGCAAGATAGGGCGGGTCATCGAACCAGGAAGGGAAATAACAAAATGCCTGCATTCTTATGTTGCATTTATAATGTGTTACAGAGCCGATGTTCTCCAGAAATGTGTTTGTCATTCTGGTTTGGTGTGGGTTCACAGTGTGGCACATATTAGTAAGAGTGTTAAAGTTGTTTATATCACAAGGTTCAGTGTCACCGCTGTGGCTGATGAACAAGACCCCTGGTTTACACAATAGTACAAGCAAAAAAAACTCTTTATGCTGTGTAATTTCATTATACATTTCAAAAGAGTTTTGCGATTCCCATTGTCGTTGTAAAATGGGTCAAAATGGCACCTTGAGTGGTAAAGATTGCCGACCTTGCTGCCGCCGCCATTTTGAAATTGACGACAGCGGAAATGTCACTCGTAACGTCACGAATTTGACCCGGCATGCGCTAATAATTTTGAGGGGGAAGGTTGACCCGGCAGTAGTTCAAGGCAGGCGCATATTATATGCCCGGCGGCAATTCAAGGAAATATGGTAGTTATAGGACAGTATTGGCCATAACAATGCTGATCATTAAAATTTTCTGGATCATTTGGTTGTTAAATTATTGATCACAAATATAATCAGACAAATTCACAGGATGGTAGTGTAACATTATCATTTAAATACAGAAATAATTTCCATATTCCCTTTTATTGCATGCAATATTTTGAGCTAAATAAAGTCATTACAACGCTTGGCTCTTATTTAAATCCTTTGTTTTTTGCCGTTTTTTGTCCAGGGACTCATTTCCCGATCAAAAGCGACAAAAACAGTTTATGAATAATGAAAAATATTTATTTTATCACTGTAGTATTGACCATATACTGATACTTCACTTGGTATGCTTACTCTTGATATTTGTATGGATCTGGCCACCCCTGTTGACATGCAATAGCTGTAGCTTTAACATTAGCAATATTGTATCCTCTTATGGTGTGAATTGTAGCATTTTTTGCTTGTCCTTGTAAGTAGGGATGGGTACCGAATTTGGTACTATTATAGTCACCGACCGAATTCCGTTGGTACAACCGGGTATTGATTAACGTAAACTTACACCCCTGGGTTTGTTTTTTCTTGGTTGCCATGGCTGCTGATTACTTTCACCTGCCTCTGATTAGTTTTCGGGACACTCACCGGCTCCCGGGCACTAATGAGAGAGCTGTTTATTCCTGCTTTTTGCCACACTCAGTCCGGCTGTCTTGTTTGCTTCACGCAACAGTTATGTTCGTTTTCATTTTTGATTCCTGTTCTAAGCTTTGCCATACCTTCCGCGTTATCAACATGCTTTTCTGAATTTTGTGTATTCCTGACTGATTTATGGATAATAATTAATTTTCCTACCTGCACGCTGATCCCGGAGTTCCGTCTGCATCTCGGGGAAAACAATCCACGCATTAACTCGCGGCCCCGCCGTAACAAAAGCAATAAGTGAAAAATAGACGGTCACAAAATAAATAGTTGACAACGAAGCAGAAAACAGATGAGGACAAAATGTTTTAGGAACTCGCTAGAAAGTTCTACCACTCTAGTCTCTGACTACTCGCCCACAGACATGCTTTTTAAGCAGACATCGAAGCAAATTACCCCAAAAACTGCAAGAGCCAAAACAGTTGTCTTCAGAAAATGTTGACCTTGCACAAAATCCTTGAAATTTCTACAAATGCGCCAGTACTGAGACAGACTACAGCTCAAGCCATTTCTACTTTTGTAAGCACTGCAGTGCCTGGTACGTCATGATGTCATGTCGCATGTGGGTCAGATTGCATTCACATTGGACATCATATTTTTTTTTTAATGTGAGCGGACACTTAAAAGATCGGTTTTGACAAAAATATCTGAATTGGACATCCGACAGTGTGAATTTAGCCTTAGTTGCTCAGATAGTAATGTGTTCGTACAAGGAAATGCTGTTTCTTAATGGGGAAAGAGTTTAATGAATATTGTATTCAAGTAAATAAGCAGTGTCACCGGTCTATGGGTTTATCAATATGTGATCAATCTTGGCTTTACTATGATTTTAATTTCATTTTTAGGGGAATTTGTCATGATACTGTTTATTGTTCCATCCCTAACATGTAATTCATTCATATCTGTAATGTTCTTATGTGATGGATTATTGCAATCATCACACCTAATGTGTGAACATCCTACTAAAAGTTATCTATACAAGACCTGTTGAACTAACATGCTTTAATTTTTATCATAAAGCTGGGAGGTTTCTCTTTCTCCCTGCAGATGGCAACAAGATTAAAACAGAAGCAATTATTTTGCGTCTGAGCAATTCGACCTCTTGCTTGTGACTCAGCACCCACAGGAGCTCCACTCATACACGTTTTTGAAGGCCATACATTTGTACTTGTCACCATCATGACTTGTAATAAAAACTAATGGTGCAAGTTACAGAATTTCCAAACATGCAGTTTATTGGCGCATTTCTGAGTAAAGTACCTCGGTTTTTTATCCTTTGCTATGTAATGTGAATCCAATTAATTCATTCCAGACACCTGAAATATTTACGTTGAACATTTTTTTTTAGAATAATGATATATTTTTATGTAGTTTGTGGTGTGTAATGCTTGACCGTACAATAACTGTAAACTAAATTGAATACACAAGCCAGAGCAAAATTATGGCAAGCATTTTCGTAGAAAATCGAATCATACGAAATGTAGGGCGTTAGGGCTGGGCGATATGGCCTTTTTTCAATATCTTGATATATTTAGGTCATATCGCGATACACGATTTATATCTCGATATTTTGCCTTAGGCTTGAATGAACACTTGATGTATATAATCACAGCAGTATGATGGTTCTATGTCAGGGGTAGGGAACCTATGGCACTAGAGCCAGATGTGGCTCTTTTGATGACTGCATCTGGCTCTCTGATAAATCTGAGCTGACGTTGCTTAACACGATAAGTAATGAATAATTCCACTTGTAATCACAGTGTTAAAAATAATGTTCAATATATAAAACATTCTCATGCATTTTTAATCTATCCATCCGTTTTCTACCGCACCTGTTCAAGAAGTTGCGTTAATGGTTAGAAGTTATTTATTTATTATTGGTTAGTGTGGGGCTTGCCCTCCTGGGGGTTCTTCAGACCCCCAAGCACCAACATGAGAGCCTGTTTCAGGGTTACAATATTGTTTAATTTTTCAATAAGTCTCTCAGTTGCTTTCCAGCTATAGTATTTCCAGCCCCAACCCAGTTTCTCCTCCTGGCTATAACAGAGTGACAGGTGATTAGATAACAAGGCCCAGGTGAGCCATCTATGCACCTGTCGCTGCAGGCCCGCAGGCCACGCCCCCTCCACAGTTAGCTTCAGAATAACAGTGTTATTACAAAGAATAAGAGACCTATTATACTCTAGAAATGTTGGTCTTACTTAAAAATGCACGTGTTTAGTTGTGTTCAGGGACGGCGTGGCGAAGTTGGTAGAGTGGCTGTGCCAGCAATCTGAGGGTTGCTGGTTAGATCCCCACCTTCTACCATCCTAGTCACGTCCGTGGTGTCCTTGGGCAAGACACTTCACCCTTGCTCCTGATGGGTCCTGGTGAGCGCCTTGCATGGCAGCTCCCGCCATCAGTGTGTGAATGTGTGTGTGAATGGGCAAATGTGGAAATAGTGTCAAAGTGCTTTGGGCTCCTTAAAAAGGGGGAGAAAAGCGCTATACAAGTACAACCCATTTACCATTTACCATTCAGTGTTAAAAAAAATATTATATGGCTCTTACGGAAATATATTTTAAAATATTTGGCTTTTTGGCTCTCTCAGCCAAAAAGGTTCCCGACCCCTGTTCTATGTGTCTACATTAAAACATTCTTGTTCATGCTGCATTAATATATGCTCATTTTAAACTTTCATGCAGAGAAGGAAATCACAACTAAGTCAATTGACCAAAACTGTATTTATTAAACAGTTATTAAGCAGTGGCACAAACATTCATGTCATTTCCAAAAGAGAAAGTGCAAGATTGTCAGAGACATTTTAAAATAAGCTATTAGTGAAATTTTTTGCATGATGTCACTAAGATGACATATCAAAACAACACTAAATTAAAGTGCACTTTTTGTCCATAACGCCACTACATTAGTTTAAACAAATACAGTGCACTTTTGTGCATGATGTCACACAAGATTTTTCAATAAGTGTCAAATAAAAATGAGCTGCATAATAGGAAATTAAATACGGTTTGTCCTTTGCTCTGTGGTACGTTACTGTGGACATTATCTCTTTTTGTTTTTGACTAGTTTTTTCATACGGTGGTGATGTGGAAATGTTTGCCTTGGCATTTTGATGGTGTGGGCGTGAGGTACCGAATGGAGATGTTGACATGCGGAGTAGCAACACTTTTGCCCCACATTTGACAAATTACGGTTGACTGTTCAACATATTCCCACTTGAAGTCAACCCACCGCCAGACGTTGGACCCCCTGCTGTTTTTCTTCCTTCATTTGTCACCAGATTCACACCTTCTTTCCCTCGTATTACCACTCGCACAGCTCCGCTTGCATCACAGCTAACGTTACCCATGCTGCTACTTCTCTGCTCCGCGAGGGCGTATACCAGGGTTCGGCAACCCGCGGCTCCGGAGCCGCATGCGGCTCTTTGACCACTCTGGTGTGGCTCAGCCGCAAGCTTGTCGACCGCCCGGAGAAGTCCGGTAGATTTCCAAATTTTCAGTGTCTCTAGCAGAAATCTCCCGGGTAAACACTTTCGATTTTCACCAAGACATCAACTTAGAGGGCGTGCTGTGATGACAATGCCTCGAACACCCTTTCTACATGTCATCGCGCCAGGATTTTCACCATGCTATCTGCGTGCCGGCTGGTCACATTTTGGATGCAACCCCTATCTTATCGCATAAGCTACTAAGCAAGGTATACTTGCTCAACAGGCATACAGGTCACACTGAGGGTTGTGATATAAACAACTTTAACACTCTTACTAATATGCGCCACACTGTGAACCCACACAAAACAAGAATGACAAACACATTTTGGGGGAACATCCTCACTATAACACAACATAAACACGACAGACCAAATACCCAGAATCCCATGTACAGTATCCCTGACTCTTCCTGGCTACATTCTACACCCGGCCCCTCCCAACCCCGCCCACCTCAACCGACACACGGAGGGGTGGAGGCGGGTTGGGTTGGTGGTAGCTGGGTGTATAATGTAGCCTGGATGAGTCAGGGATACATGGGATTCTGGGTATTTGTTTTGTCGTGTTTATGTTGTGTTATAGTGCGGATGTTCTCCTGAAATGTGTTTGTCATTCTTGTTTGGTGTGGGTTTACAGTGTGGCGCATATTAGTAAGAGTGCTAAGTTTTTTAAACGGCCACCCTCAGTGTGACCTGTATTGCTGTTGAATAAGAATGCCTTGCAGTCTCTTACGTGTGTCTGCAATAACCTCGTCAAACCATTCTTTGGGCTGGCAAGCTATTTGTACAAGCTGTTGAGGGCGCTAACGTTAGTGCCATCATTGTACGTCCTTATTATTGTTTATTGGGTGAACACCAGCGCACATTCGAGGGAGAATAATTACTCTGAAATTCGGGAGTCTCCCGGGAAATTTGGGAGGGTTGGCAGGTGTGACGCTCTCAAGCGGAATTCATATAAAACTCGTGGGCCGCACTAAAATTAAATTTTCATATTAAGGTGCGGGCTGCGTGTCTGAGACCCCCGGTTTATACATAGCACAAAGGAAAAAAAAACAAAAACTCTGTATGGAGTGTTATTTCATTATAAATTTCAAAAGAGTTATGTGGCTCCCATTGTTTTCTTTACTTTGTGAAACGGGTCAAATGGCTCTTTGAGTGGTAAAGGTTGCCGACCCCTGGCGTATACGTATGTGACGTATGACGTGACAGTATGTGACGTATGCAAGAAGGTGCGCTTGCTGTCTATGAGAAGGAGACATAAGAAGGAGTGGGGCCTGCAGTGTAATGCCAGCAGCTTAAAGAAACTGTGTAAGAACATATACTCGAATATCACAATATACCTTATTTCCTTGAATAGCCGCCGGGCATGTAATATGCGCCTGCCTTGAATTACTGCCGGGTCAAATTCGCTCCCCAAATTTATTAGCGTATGCTTACTTTTACCGCCGGGTCAAATTTGTGACATCACAAGTGATACTTCCCCTGTCGTTATTTTCAAAATGGCAGAGGAGATTTTTTTTGCTTTTACTATGTGTAAACCAGGGATTTTGTTCCACAGCGATACAGATCACACTGATGGTTGTGATATAAAACAATTTTAACACTCTTACTAATATGTTCCACACTCTGTGAACCCACACCAAACACATTTCGGGAGAACATCGGCTCTGTAACACATTATAAACGCAACATAAGAATTACCCACAATGCCATGTATCCATGACTCTTGGCTATATTATAGCCCCCCCCCCTCTCCATGCGTTAGTTGAAGTGGGCGGGGTTCGGGGCGAGTGTTTAATGTAGCCAAAAGAGTCATGGATGGATGGCATTGTGGGTAATTATTATGTTGCGTTTATAATGTGTTACAGAGTCGATGTTCTCCAGAAATGTGTTTGGTGTGGGTTCAGAGAGTGTGGCACATATTAGTAAGAGTGTTGTTTATATCACAACTATCAGTGTAAAAGGTATGGCTGTTGACCAAGTATGCATTGCAATCTCGTATGAGAAGCAGCGAAATGCATGCGTCCGGCCGGCACGCACGCAGATAGCGGTCTGTAAAGGCGGTCGTGCTGACATGTTGTAGAACAGTGGTACCCAACCACCGGGCCGCGGCCGCAGAAGAATTTTATATTATATATAATTTTTTTTATCACACTCAATTTTTTTACTGCATGCAGGGGTGAGAAGAGGTTTTGAAATTTTTAGCGCCTGCTTACTTTTACCGCATGCCTTGAGTAAGCGCAGGAGTGAGAATAGGTTTTAAATCAATTAGCGCCCCGGCGGCTATTCAAGGAAATACGGTAGTCCTTTTCTATATCGCACAGAGACAAACCCGCAGAGGTGGGACCAAGTCATTGTTTTGCAAGTCACAAGTAAGTCTCAAGTCTTTGCCCTCAAGTCTCGAGTCAAGTCCCGAGTCAAGACAGGCAAGTCCGAGTCAAGTCCAAAGTCAATACTGGAAAGTCTCAAGTCTAGTCCCAAGTCCTGCATTGTGGGTTTCGAGTCATTTCAAGTCTTTTTAACCACAGACTAATATATTACCATAGATTGTGTATGCTTTTAAAACGCTGTATGTATTTATTATTAAAAAAAAAACGGTGCTGACATTGCACTTCATAATAGCACTATTAACCAGTTATTCTAAACATTTAACTCATTCCTTTACAGTATAAACACATTTGAAAAAACAAGTGCAACTGTACTTATTTGCACAAAAGTGTTAACATTGTATTTCCATGGAATATTCCATTGTAACTAGTTCATCAGCAGTTTATGTCATGTTGTCACCTTATCTCATTGATCTCATCTCATACTGTATGTGTTTATGTGTGCGTACAGATGAAAAACAACAAATACATGAACATAACATAATCTCATACTGTATGTATTTATGTGTGCGTACACATGAAAAACAACAAACACGTGAACATAATGAACAGTGCTGTACTTGTTAGATGTCAGGGCTCTATGGAATATGTACACATATTCTTAATATAGTATACATTTTAACTGACTTTTATTTGACTATGTTTGTCTTTTTGTTGGGGGCTAAAATACGCGGTGCTGCTGACCGCCGTCTAACGTTATGTTACTGTGTGTGATACATTCATTAACGTAACGTTATGTGTAGGTACCTCATGTGACCCTGCTTAAAAAAAAATCACTTGACAATAAGTATGATATAACCATAGACATATTATAAGTAGAAGCAGAATTGGCTGCTGTGATGCAAGCAATTTGGCCGCCATCTTGAAGTGGTGATGAGGAGCCGGCAAGCAGCCTAAACTAATGTTTGACAGGTAGAAAACAAAGATGCTGGGCTGGTATTCAGCGTTTTCCTGCTCAATTGAGCGGACTGTTGAAAATAGGAATTGGAGGATTACTTTTCACAAGTAAGAATTTACATTAACATACTATTGGTTGTATTTTGTGAAAAGAATATTACCACAGAGTTAAGCAGGAGCAAATAACTACAATATTTGTATGTGAAAATCACAAAGAAATCTTCTGGGGAAAGATGACCCCCCTACAGGTATTTGGTTAACAAACTTTCAGGCCCACCTAAAACAAAATTCACCAGCCGCCACTGATTATGATGCATTCTCATTTTATTGTAACCACAGATAAGTATTCAAGTAACAATAGTCAAATACTAACTTTGTTGGGTAAAACAGAATTTGGTTTTATTCTGAATCCAGTGAAACAGATTAGTGGTTTTAGCTGAAATAAAGACTTTCAGGTGTTTATATATGTTTAAGTATTAGGCAGACACTTTTATCCAAAGCAACATACATGAAAAATACATATAAAACAATCACTGTAAACATGATCATTTAAAGGAAGAATGTAATAGAAAATATCAATACAAAGTGTCAAGAGAGAATAAACTCTCCGCTGCTGCAGCAACAGAGATAAAGTCTAGACCAGTGGTTCTCAACCTTTTTTCAGTAATGTACCCCCTGTGAACATTTTTTTAATTCAAGTACCCCCTAGTCAGAGCTAAGAATTGTTTAGTTGAAAAAAGAGATAATTCATATATAATTCATATAATATATAGTAAGATGGCTGTTTTTTTAGATTTTTTATAAAGATATTTTCAAATTTGTACAACCAAATGGTCAGAGTCTTGTGGGCTATCTATCCATCCCAACCCACCGAAAAAAAGCTTTGTTAAATGTTTGCCCTGTTTTTTAACCAATGTTGCTTAAATTTTATAGACATTTGTAAATCAGTCGACCCAATGTATGCAATAAATGTAATGCTTTTTTGGCTGAACACCTGTAATTTACAGAGGGTGTTTTTCTAGATGATCCATATATACCCTTTTGTGTGCAGGAGTCCGAAAGTAGAATACTTAGCTGACACAAAAATACATAGTTATGTGGAAAAAATATGACACCTGAATATGGGACGGTGTGGCGCAGTGGCAGAGTTGCCGTGCGCAACCCGAGGGTCGCTAGTTCAATCTCCACCTAGTACCAACCTCGTCACGTTCGTTGTGTCCTGAGCAAGAGACTTCACCCTTGCTCCTGATGGGTGGTGGTTAGCGCCTTGCATGGCAGCTCCCTCCATCAGTGTGTGAATGTGTGTGTGAATGGGTAAATGTGGAAGTGGTGTCAAAGTGCTTTGAGTACCTTGAAGGTAGAAAAGCGCTATACAAGTACAACCCATTTATCATTTATAATTTATTTTGTTGAAGTATTTTTCAATAAATATATTTGTAAAAGATTTTGAATTTTTGCTATTTTTAGAATATTTAAAAAAAATATCATGTACCCCTTGGGATACCTCCAAGTACCCCCATTTGAGAACTTCTGGTCTATAGGTCCGTAAGATATATAGATATTTAATGTATTCATACATTGTTTATGTAGGATATATGCATGTTTATATAACCTAATCATATTGTTTCTTCAACTTCAAATTAGCTGACTGTTTTTTTCCCCTTCTCTGGGATTATATTCCCAGTTTTGATCTCAGACGTTTGGTCACTTATAGCATATAAGAATATTCTATTTCTGTTAAGCAAATTATGAACACGCCAAGACATGTGTCCTTTATCATAGTTACACGTATGACAAAAAAGCGCGTGAATATAAGTGGTATTCAGTGAGTTAAGATGAATTAAATGTGCTGACAGTTCATTGCTCCTGCCAAATATATTGCACTGAGTGGAGTGGATCACCACTCCAAGATGGCGGCCCCGCGTCTCGTCTGCGGCAATAGGCAATAGCGCTCGATGCTGCGTCTACTTATAAGATGTCTGTGGTTATAACGTTAGCAGTGAGTTTACAGCCTCACTCATTTAACTACACAGCAAATAAAAGTCACGTTAGTCAGCCAATAAACGCTAGCTTACATTCAAAACTTACCCTTCTTTGTGCAACTTCAAATGTCGAACGAAGTTGTAAATTGATGTGTCTCCGTCTGTAATCTTCCAACCGCATATTTTGCTTACGGCAATTCCTGTTTTGTTGACCAAGTCGTACTTTTAATACCCGAACGAAACACTTTATGGCATAATTATCTTCACTTATTCTTCTATTGTTTGAAAGCTCTTCTTCGTTGGTTTTCCTGCAATTTGATTGGGTGAATGCTGTGTGACGAACACAACGTGGATGTAATTTGATTGGCTGTTGTACTGACTGGCAGCGCACAGGCTGTCATCGCACACACGTTGACAAACACACGTACAAAATGAAAGATACGGAGCGCTCCTGAATAACTTTTTAATCGCTGGGTTTTGGGGAAAGTAGCAAGTCATGTCAAGTCAAAAGGCTCAAGTCCAAGTCAAGTCACAAGTCATTGATGTTAAAGTCTAAGTTGAGTTGCAAGTCTTTTACATTTTGTCAAGTCGAGTCTAAAGTCATCAACTTCATGACTCGAGTCTGACTCGAGTCCAAGTCATGTGACTCGAGTCCACACCTCTGCAAACCCGCGATATATCGATATATCCCCCAGCCCTATAGGGCGTACAAAAACGTACAAAAACTAAGGTATGCACAATATAAACAGTAAAAACTAGCGATGTGCTAAATGATATCGGCTGATTTTTGTGAAAAAGTATGTGATTGGCTATTGCCGATTCATTCCTTTTAATAAAGGTTTTAATGACGCCTATCCTCTCTGGCTGACAAGCGTCTAGCAGCTAAATATTTATCTCCATACACCGTGTGGAGCCGCTCCCCTAAACTAGACAAGGCAAGGCAACTTTATTTGTATACCACTTTTCATACACAAGGCAGACTCAAAGTGCTTCACAGACAACAAAGTGAAATGAAAGAAAATACAAGCAAAATTAAAATGCAGACAATAAAAAAAAAAAAAGTGCAGACGTTAAAAGTTCAAAGATTAAAAGCTAAGGTGAACATAAAGGTTTTCAGTCTAGTTTTAAAAGTAGTTAGAGTTGGGGAAAGTCTGACATCTTCAGGAAGTTTATTCCAGCTATTTGTTGCGTAGTGACTTAATGATGCTCTCCCTTGATTTGAGTTTACTCTGGGAACCGCTAACAGATTGGTCTCAGAAGATCTTAGTGATCTAGAGGGCATATATAGTGGGAGCATATCCGGGATATACTTCGGCCCTAGACCACGTAGTGATTTATATGTGAGCAGGAGGATTTTGAAATCAATTCTCTGATGTATAGGGAGCCAATGTAAGCATTTAAGAATTGGTGTAATGTGCTCACATTTTTTGGTCTTTGTTAGAACTCTAGCAGCAGCGTTCTGAACAAGCTGTAGCTGCCTGACAGTTTTTTTGGGAAGACCTGCAAGGAGACCATTACAATGGTCTAGCTTACTGGTAATAAAGGCATGTACAAGTTTTTCTAAGTCTTGAGCTGACATGAGCCCTCTAAGTCTTGTTACATTTTTGAGGTAATAGTAGGCCGATTTGGTTACTGATTTGATGTGACTGTCGAAATGTAAATCAGCATCTAAAATAACCCCAAGATTTCTGGCTTTATTTGAGGTTTTCAGGGACAGTGATTGAAGGTGTTGGATGACTTTAAATCTTTCTTTTTTAGCACCAAAAACAATTATCTCAGTTTTATTTTCATTTAGTTGTAGGGAATTTTGGCACATCCAGTGTTTGACTTGCTCAATGCACTGGCACAGAAGATCTATGGGGCGATAGTCATTTGGTGATAGCGCTACAAATATTTGGGTGTCATCGGCATAGCAATGATGGTCAATGTTATTATTTTGCATGATTTGTCCTACTGGGAGCATATAGATGTTAAATAAAGTTGGCCCCAAGATTGAACCTTGGTGGACTCCACACGTTACATTGGTTGGTTCTGATACAAAGTCACCAATGGAAACAAAATAGTTCCTATCTTGTAGATATGACTTGAACCAGCTTAAAACTGTGCCTGAGATCCCCACTCAGTTTTCCAACCTGTCCAAAAGTATTGAGTGGTCGACAGTGTCAAATGCAGCACTGAGGTCCAATAGCATTAATTCTGAAGTTTTGCCAAAGTCTGTGTTTAGATGAATGTCATTTATAACTTTAAGAGGGGGCCGTCTCTGTGCTATGAAGAGGTCGAAATCCTGACTGGAAGTTGTTGTGGCAACCAGTAGAAGCCAAGAAGTGGTTTAGTTGTTGGAGGACAACTTTCTCAATTATTTTACTTTTGAATGGTAGATTTGAAATGGGTCTGTAGTTGTTGATAGCAGAGGCATCTAGGCTCCGCTTTTTTTGAAGAGGTTTAATGACTGCAGTTTTGAAAGCCTTCGGGAAATTGCCCGATTGAATAGAATTATTAACTATTTACAATACGTCTGTTGATAGGCAGTCAAAAACATTCTTAAAGAAGTTGGTAGGTAAAACATCGAGGCAGCAGGTGGATGACTTTAGAGCTGTCACCGTTTCCACTAGAGTTTTAGAGTCGATGGCATTAAAGCTTGCCATCAATGCTGTTTTACTTTTGCCTAAATGGAGTGGTGGTCCAACTTTTTTACTTGAGATATTGATGGCGCGTCTGATGCCTTCAATTTTATCAGTGTAAAAAAATGCAAACTCATTGCGTTTCTGCGTGAAATGGAGTTCGGCTGGTATTTGTGTTGGGGGGTTGGTCAGTCTGTAAATGGTTGCGAATAGGGTTTTGGCCTTATCAAACATAATCACCTACATAACAACCAATTAACTGCATTTCCTAGTATCTTATGTAGCATAATCAAATAACATTATCACTGGAGGACAAGGCTAGATACCGTAAATTCCGGACTATAGGCCGCTACTTTTTTTCCCCAAACTTTGAACCTGACGGCTTATAAGACAAAGCGGCTAAATATTGATTCTGATTGATGATATTTCGCTAACGGCGATAATAAAAATAATTTTATATATGTAAAAAAACAACTAGCAAAAACACATTTTGTTTGTAGTAGGGCGCCATCTTTTGGACACGCTGAAGTGTCCTTCCATTTTTCAATAGTGATTTATTATTTTCTTCAACCGCCATGCAGTTCAGTGTGCCTGCCGTCCATAGTGTTTCTAATGTATGGATTCTTCATTCATCGCTCCGAGCAAAGTCAGCAAGTTTTACAGTATAATTAAAACATGCACATTTGTACGTGCCATCTTAATGTAACAAAGCTCACGCCGTTAGCATTAGCTAATATGTTAATACGTTTACGAGTTTCTGTTTTAGTATCATTAACTTACAACATTATTCTTGTATTGTTTCAGTTTCACAAATTCCTCAGTAAGTTCACCAAAACGTCCTAGTGGGGTTATTGAGTCTGTTTAGCTGATTGGAGAGCTAGCTCGCGCAGCTAGTGGGTCCATGACGATGACTTCTGTTTTGTTTGACCAGCCGTTTTACTGCCGTGTTACAGACACCGTTTGGAAACAATTAAGGTAAGTTAAATAAACATACATTTTTGCGTAAATAACTCTTCACAACGTATATATCTGCGGCTTATAGTATAAAAAAAGTATTGTAAAATCCAGTGGGAGCAGTTTATAGCCTGGTGCGCTCTATAGTCTGGAAAATATGGTATGTTACACACCGAGATAAGCCAGGAGCAGGCATTCTAACAGCTAAATTATCACAGGTGGCTGCAGTATATAGCACTATGTAGATTTTAGGCCATATCCCCCATCCTTACAATGCACAGCATTTTGTGAGCTGTCCAAACATCCACAAATGAGTAGGAAGAAGCATAATCTTATGTAATCTAATCTTGTTTAATTTTCCTGAGGGAACTCTCCTGAAGGAATCAATAAAGTTCTATCCATCTAATCCTTCCATCTTCATATCACCATATCAGTTTTACACAATACACAGCTGCTCTACCATGTGTGGAGAGAGATGTGATGGTCATCCAATATGAGTCAAAAGAGCTCCAAGCCACTGCTGACACACACTTTTATCCTTGTCTCTTATTTGTTCAGCATGAGTTGTTGCTAGGCAAACTTAGTGCCAAAAACATGTTTACAGACTGGCACGATGGCAGCATTACCAACATTTTTAAATCAAGCGATCCATCTTGTAAAGGCCACTTATCTTTTGCAGGAGGGTGACTAATTTTTTTTGGTGCTAGAATGGAGGCTGGCTGAATTATTGCTCCGGTGACTGAATTGTGCCAAAGTAACCAACCTGTAAAGGTATTTTGTGCACTAGTTGAATAAATATCAGTTTTAAAAACAATTAAGTATTACAGTCAGGCTTGTGAAGCTTGTGTGGCATAACGATGCCGGATTTGTTCCTCTTGGGATGCGTCGAGCAGGAAGACAGCGTGAGGTAGGATATAAAGTATTTAATTAACGAATAAAAGGCTAAGGAACAAAAATACTGGAGCTAAGCAGAAAGGCAAACAAAAGCGCTAGCATGGAAAGCTAGGGAAAACAAACACTTGGCACGAAGGCACAAAAAGGTAAAACAAAACCACTAGCATGGAAGCTATGAATAAAATGAAGTGTAGCGTGAGAGCTAACGAGTGAGAGCATGAAAAACAAGTCATCAACTGTTGCACGAAGGCAAATTAGAGTCCGACAATGACTGTACAGAAAGGGCTGGTTTAAGGATGGTGATTAGTACAACAGGTGTGCCGGAACCGAGAGTAGCAGGTGGAAATAATATGTAACCATGGTGACAGACTAAACAGGAAATAAGGTCAAACTACTGAAATGTGATGTAAAAAAAAACAACAATCTGGAACAATCCGAGTAGCGGATCGCAACAAGTTCTGTAAGATTGTATTTTTTTTTAAATAATTTGTCACTCATGTGAAGCTTGTGCGGCATAACAATGCCGGATTTGTTCCTCCAGGGATGCATCGGGCAAGAACACAGCTTGAGGTAAAAAAATAAGTATTTAACTCAAAACAGGCTAAGAACAAAAACACTGGTGCTAACCGAAAAGCAAACAAAAGCGCTAGCATGGAAAGTTAGGAAAGCGAACGGAAACACAAACACTTGGCATGAAGGCACAAAAATGGAAAACAAAATGATTAGCATGAAAGCTAGGAATGAAATAAACCGCAGCGCGAGAGCTAGCAAGTAAAATTATGAAACACAAGACATCAACTGTTGCATGAGAGCAAATTAGAGTCCAAGAATGACTGAATAGAAAGGGCTGGTTTATATAAGGATGGAGATTAGTAAAACAGGTGTGCCGGAACCGAGATTAGCAGGTGGAAATATGTAACCATAGTGACAGACTAAAAGGGAAATAAGTGGAACAAAAACAAAACAAAAAATGGAACAAAACAACAATCTGGAACAACTCACACTTATATATTGTGTCATTGTGTACTGTTAACAAATACGTATACCAATTTTTGAAACTAATACGTAAGCATATGTGACAAACTTAATACAGAAGGTTATGACTCGTTGACGTAAATCGGAATTTGAACCTATCCATCCATCCCTTTTCTACCACTTGGCCCTCTCGGGGGCTGCATTAATTTTTACCCAAATTGCCATTTTTTTACACCAAATTACTGCAAATTGAAAAACTACCTGTTACGGTTTCAAAAAATTGAATCCAATTGCGGATCAGTAAAAAGTATTTTTAATGACAAAAAAATCACTGGAGAAAAAAATTTAAGAGTAACAAAAGTCAGCTCCAGGAAGACGGGGTCAAAAAGTCTGTTCAGCATCTGAGGAAATACAAAAACAGGGTTCAAAAAAGGTTTCAGGGCAAAGGTCAGAATGATAGTGTTCCGGTTAGAATGTACCACAGGCAACGAACGAACTGGCAGTGGCTGGGTGGAGATCCAGGGTTTAAGTCAGGTCGTTGATTAGGTGCAGGTGGGCTTGGATGGCTGGCAGCACACCTGCAACTGAGGACCAGGGAGAGACTTGCAGACAAGAGGAAAAAAAAGGCAGGAGAACTGCCCTCATGACATCACCCCCCCTCCAATGGGAGCCACTCGGCGACCACCAGGCTTTTCAGGATTGCGACGATGGAAATCCCGAACCATCCCAGGGTCCAGGATGGCAGAGCGCGGAACCCAGGACCGTTCCTCCTGGCCATACCCCTCCCAATCCACCAGGTACTGCAAACCCCGACCACGTCTTCGCACGTCCAGCAGTCGGCGAACAGTGTAGGCAGGCGCGTCATCAATGATCCGGGAGGTCGGAGGGGGGTTGGCCGGAGGGCACAAAGGGCTGACTGTCATCGGTTTGAGCTGGGAAACGTGAAAAACAGGATGTATCCTCATAGAAGAGGGCAGCTTTAGACGGAACGTAGGGTTGACAATTACGTCGATAGGAAAAGGACCAAGGAAGCGTGGAGACAGTTTACGACTCTCAGTTCTTAGGGGGATGTTCCGAGAAGATAACCATACCAATTGTCCTGGTTGATAAGCTGGAGCAGGAACTCTGCGACGGTCAGCCACCACCTTGTGTTCGGCTGTACGCAGGAGAGCAGTTTGTGTGTCCTTCCATACCTTTTGGCATCGACGCAGATAATGTTGGGCTGATGGCACGGCCAACTCCTGTTCCTGCTCAGGGAATAGTGGCGGTTGATAACCAAGAGAGGCTTCAAAGGGGGTTAAACCAGTAGCAGAACTTAATTGAGAGTTGTGGGCGTACTCAACCCAGGAAAGATGGGCACTCCACTGCGTGGGATTATCTGCTGTCACACATTTTAATGCGGCTTCTGATTTGCCCGTTCTGTCTGCCCATTAGATTGGGGGTGAAAACCGGAGGAAAGACTGACTGTCGCACCAATTGACTTACAAAACAGCCGCCATACTTGAGAGGTGAATTGTGGTCCACGGTCCAAAACAATGTCCAACGGCAGTCCATGTAGACGGAAGACATGATTAACCAGGAGATTTGCAGTTTCCAATGCTGTCGGCAGTTTGGGTAGAGCCACAAAATGACAGGCCTTGGAAAAACGGTCAATTATAGTGAGTATTACTGTATTACCTTGGGACGGTTGCAGTCCTGTGACAAAGTCCATAGAGATATGAGACCATGGCCGAGAAGGTACGGAGAGCGGCTGGAGAAGTCCAGAGGGTGGACGGTGTGAAGACTTATTTTGGGCGCAGACAGAGCAGGCAAGGACATACTTCCCTACGTTTGAGCAGGTTGAGTGTGTGAGTGACTCCAGGGTGGCAAGAAAATTGTGCAGTGTGGATCCATTGCAACACTTGAGAACGGACAGAGTTAGGCACAGAGGCGGTTATTGGGTCCATTACCTGGATCGGGATCTGTGCGTTGAGCCACCTTCACCTTTGCTTCGATCGCCCAAGTAACAATGCAACAATGCGAGTGGAAGGGAGAATGGTCACTGGGTCAGAGGGGGTGTCAGAACAGGTGAATTGGCGAGAGAGAGCATCTGGCTTGGTGTTCCTGGAGCCTGGCCGATAAGTTAGGACAAAATCAAATCTGCTGAAAAACAATGCCCACCGGGCTTGGCGTGAATTGAGTCTTTTGGCAGTTTGAATGTAAGAAAGATTTTTATGATCAGTCCAGACGATAAATTGCTTTTCAGCTCCTTCCAGCCAGTGTCTCCATTCCTCTAGTGCCAATTTGATGGTCAAAAGCTCCCTATTCCCTACATCGTAGTTCTTTTCAGTCTGACATAAACAACGAGAATAGAAGGCGCAGGGGTGGAGCTTGTCATCAGAGCTAGACCGTTGTGATAACACTGCCCCGACTCCAGAGTCAGAGGCATCCACATCTACAATGAACTGACGGGTTTGGTCCGGTTGCATTAATACTGGTGCGGTAGTGAATAAGTCCTTTAGTTTTCTGAATGCCGACTCAGCCTCCTCAGTCCAAGAAAAGGGAGTTGATGATGATGTTAAACGACAAAGAGGTTGGGCAATTGAGCTGAAGTTGCGGATAAAGCGCCTATAAAAATTTGCAAAACCCAGGAACTGTTGGAGCTTCCGACGACTTGTTGGCTGTGGCCATTCTAAAACTGCTTTTATTTTTTGGGGATGGGGTCTCACTTGTCCAGCCTCAATAATAAACCCCAAAAAGGACACAGAGTCATGGTGAAAATCACATTTCTCCGCTTTGACATACAATTTGTTTTCCAGAAGTCTTTGTAAAACTAAACGGACGTGTTTGATATGTTCAGCAGGGGACTGGGAGAAAATTAAAATATCGTCGAGATAAACGAAAACAAAATGGTTTAGAAAGTCTCTCAAAACATCATTCACAAGTGCTTGAAAAACAGCTGGGGCGTTAGTAAGACCAAAAGGCATGACCAAATATTCGAAATGTCCTATGGGGGTGTTAAAGGCTGTCTTCCACTCATCCCCTTCTCTAATACGTACGAGGTGGTAAGCATTGCGCAGATCTAATTTTGTGAAAATGACAGATCCCTGTAATGGATCAAAGGCTGCTGTGAGCAAAGGTAGTGGATATTTATTTTTGACAGTAATGTTATTCAGGCCACGATAATCTATGCAGGGACGTAAGGATTTGTCTTTCTTTTCAACAAAAAAAAATCCGGAACCGATAGGGGAAGAAGATTGACAGATTAAAACTGCTGATAAAGACTCGTTCAGATATTTTTCCATCGCTTCTCTCTCTGGGCGTGACAAATTGAACAAGCGGCTAGAGGGCAAGGTGGCACCAGGAAGGAGCTCGATTGCGCAATCATACGGACGGTGAGGAGGAAGACATAAGGCTTTGTCTTTACTGAAAACCTCTATCAGATTATGATAACAAGTAGGGATGTTCGAAAGATCGGAGATTTCCAGACGATCAGACGGTGCACCCTTAATGGGCACCAGGCCAGAGCGAAGGCAATTAATGTGACACTCTTCACTCCAACCTGTAATTCTACTATTTAACCAGTCAATGTTGGGGTTGTGCAAACTCAACCAAGGATGTCCTAAAACGAGTAGTGTGTGAGGAGAAGAAATAATCTTAAATTGAATCTCTTCATGGTGGTTTCCAGAGAGGCAAAGTGTTAGCGGGACAGTACAGTGAGTAACATTAGCCAAAAGTTTCCCATTAATAGAATTGGCAGTAATGGGAACTTTAAGTGCCCGTAGGGGGATGTTAGACTGTTTAGCTAACTCAAAATCTATAAAGTTGTCCTCCGCACCAGAATCGATCAACGCCGACAAAGGTAAGGAAAATTTACCCAACCTAAGGGTAGCCTGAAGTAACGATCGGGGACTACACCCTATTTTAGAATAGCTCACCAAAACTCCCAGGCCTACTGGTGAGTCGGGTCTTTTTGGCCTGACTGGACAAGTGGAAATTAAATGACCCGATCCCCCACAATATAGGCACTGACCTAGCCTCATGCGCTGCTGCCGTTCTTCAGGAGACAGGGGTGCTCTGCCCTGGTGCATGGGTTCTTCTGTTGCCACAGGAGGGGTAGGACGTGGAATTTCTGCTGCTTTAATTGCTGGTCTGTGAACAGTTTGAGGAAATTTAGATTGACCATTCTTCTCGAGGCGGCGCTCACGTAAACGGGTATCTAACCGAATCACCAATGAGATGAGTGAACTAAAATTTGTCTCTTCGTCTCTGCAAGCCAATTCATCCTTAAGCTGTTCATGAAGACCCTTAATAAGTGCTTGGTCATTCCATCCTGAGTCAGCTGCCAATGTTTGAAACTCCACAGAATAATCTGCAGCACTGTGACTTCCTTGCTGTAGTGATAGACGCTTTGCTGCACTACCAGCATAGTTTGGGTGATCAAAAACTTGCCGGAAACGCTCAACAAAGTCATTGAATCTCCTGAGTGCCAGTGGATTCTGGGAGTCTTCTGTCTCTGCCCATGCCAACGCCCTGCCACGCAGTAACCCAACCATGAACAACATTTTTGACTTATCTGCAGAGAAGGTTGTTGGTCTAAGTTGAAAAATGTTGGAACACTGCAGAAGAAAGCCTCGACAGCTGCTTAGGTCCCCATGAAAAGGTTCAGGGTTTGGCACGGGAACTTCAGGAGTGGTGGCAGAGGCGTGAAGTGAGGCAGGGGTCAGAGGTGACTGGGCAGAGGCTGTGGATGAAAGTTGTTTCGTCAAGACAGATATTTGGTTCATGAGTTGGCTCATTTGTGTTACGAGGTCCTGATTTTCTTGAACAAGAAGGCGTAGTGTCTGTTCATGCAGGCCGAGCAGGATGACTTGATGTGAAGCGGCTTCCCTGATTGCCGCAGGTGTGTCCTCATCAAGGGGAAGATCCGCTGGATTCACACTGACCAGTTCGTTCTGTTACGGTTTCAAAAAATTGAATCCAATTGCGGATCAGTAAAAAGTATTTTTAATAACAAAAAATCACTGGAGAAAATAATTTAAGAGTAACAAAAGTCAGCTCCAGGAAGACGGGGTCAAAAAGTCTGTTCAGCATCTGAGGAAATACAAAAACAGGGTTCAAAAAAGGTTTCAGGGCAAAGGTCAGAATGATAGTGTTCAGGTTAGAATGTACCACAGGCAACGAACGAACTGGCACTGGCTGGGTGGAGATCCAGGGTTTAAGTCAGGTCGTTGATTAGGTGCAGGTGGGCTTGGATGGCTGGCAGCACACCTGCAACTGACAACCAGGGAGAGACTTGCAGACAAGAGGAAAAAAAAGGCAGGAGAACTGCCCTCATGACACGACCACTGTTGTTTTAACGTTAAAATTCTGGTGACTGAGCTTCCAGATGTCACTGTAAAATATATGGCCATTTTCTTTTTACAATACATATCTATAAATTGAAAAGCAGTACCACTGTTTTTTTTACTGCAAAACTCTGACGGCTGGCCTCCTGAATCTATATTCCCTGTTTTTATAGTGCATCACTGTAAACCAGGGGACTCAAACTCTCTTTACCTGGGGGCCACTGGAGGCAGAGTCCGGGTAATGCTGGGCCTCAAGAAAATATTTCCTCAAAAAAATGTTGCATACTCCTCAGCGTGGAATATATTTGTATTCAGCCGACCCACGGAGAACAATGTTATTTCCGCAATGTTTGTCGTTCCGCTTTCCCTTCCTACAGCAACACGGCGGTCGGTGGATAATAGCCGGGAAAGTACTGGGATAGCGAGCGCAAAAAAGTGAGAGCTCCCGCAGTGTTATCCGCCGTCATATAGAAATATATGTAGTGTTCATCGTGTGAGGCAATGCAAATTAAACAATAAAGAAAAAAAATAACAATTTGAATTGGTCCAAGTTATCAGGGACTGTTATTACTGACGGACAGGTGTGGCAGTGTGACTGCAGCCGGGCACGCAAGAAAACCCTCGTCTTCATGGCAACGTCTCTGTCGCTTTCACTCACTTGCCGCTTTTCCACTAACGCATGGGTAGGCATTCCAGAACGTTGAAAGAGCCATTTTGGACCCAAATAACACAACGCTGTCAAGCGCCATTCATATAAAATTTGCGGGCCGCACTAAACATTAAACTTTCATATCAAGGTGGGGGCCGCAAAATAACGTCTCGCAGGCCGCAATTGGCCCGTGGTCTGCATGTCTTGAGACCCCTGCTGTAAATGGTACCACTGTTGATATTACAGTACATTTGTGGAATCTGAGCTGTCAGTTTTTTAGAGTACAATATACAACGTTGAGCTGCAGTAACGCTAAGCCAACTAGGCTTTTTGCGGTCTGCAGACGTGGTAAAGACATTAGTTTCACTTTCGTAGGCTTTTTGAACCTGTAAGCCACTCAGTGGACAACTCTCAACCACTTGAGGACCAGCATCGGAGCGATGAAGAGGTGGGGACTTGCGGATAGTGCCTCCTGCGAGTGTGGGGACTCAGTCCAGACAGTAGAGCACATACAGTAATCACTAGTTGCCCCAAACACCGGCCACCGAATGGCGAACAAGGTCTGATTGACTTAGACGATGGCACGTTGACCTGGGTCGCCTTAAAAAAAGCTGAAAGTCTAAAGACACACGACAGAAGAATAAGTAGAATATACTCACTTTTCATAAAATGGATAAAGCCTTGTTGACATGACATCAATGATTGTATTAAATTTGGTAGCCCCCGCTTGGCGGGCCAAACAATATGACACGACAGGCCAAAATTGGACATTCCTGATCTAAATTTAGTTTTGGTACTGTTTTTTTGTTTTTTTACTAATGTGCATTCATCAATCACTGGAAAAACTGTTTCCAAAATTGGCTCCATCTTGTGGTCCTTTGCTTCAGCCCGCAGCGAGAGCTTTGTTAAGTGGATCACAAGTGCGTGTCTGCACAGCTCATTGCCCAGAGACAGTATGTCAGCCAGTGTTGGGTCAGTGCGGCCACGGACAACAACTCTCTCATTCAACCTCTAGGTCTTTTCCGTTTTGGGAAACTATTATAGAAAAGATGGATCAGGAGGCATTGAGCACAACAACACATGTTGGATTTCCTCATTGAAGGGAACACCAAATGGCTTCTGAGACTCCTGAAGTAGATAGTGGCAACTGGCAGGCCAAGCGATGCACAGCTTTGGCGGTGGTGGAAGCAAAAACTGTGTTGGAGGATTTTGTTGAGGCCATATGGCACAATTTTGTATATGTATGTATGTATGTATGTATATATATATATATATATATATATATATATATTAGAGGTGTAACGGTACACAAAAATTTAGGTTCTATACGTACCTCGGTTTAGCGGTCAGGATTCGGTTCATTTTCGGTACAGTAAGAAAACAACAAAATATACATTTTTTGGGTTATTTATTTACCAAATTTGTAAACAATGGCTTGATCCTTTTAACATTGGAAACACTATAATAATTTTGCCCACGTTAATCCACATTAAACTCCCTTAAGTTGTTGCTTAGATGAAATAAAATGACACAACTTTTCTTCTGCATATAAAAAGTGCAACATTAAACAGTTTCAAGTCAACTCATCATGCTTAATTTATTACAGCATTTGGGAAGCTTGTTGTTGATTTTTATTATGTAAATGTTATATTTGTATCAACATGTGATAGCAGGGACCCTGCCATTCAAAGCCAGGCTGCTACATTACTAATGATTAATGTAACTATAGCTGAAAAAATAGTACAATCGCAATAGGAGAGACTATTCATCCCTGAACACCATGGAGTTCATGCAGGCTTTATGATGCACTTACATTATTATATACACTATCAGAGACAGAAACTCTTCATTTAATATAATGTCCTTTTTTGCTGCTACAACACACCTCAATCAACACTGTTCGTAACACACACGCGCAAACACACACATACAGCAAAATGAGCTAACGTTACGCTAAAAGCTAACTAGCCTTCACCTCACACAAGTACTGCGAGTGAGCTGAGCTGCTGTTTGTTTCTCGAATGTCAACGGGCTCATAGTGATGTTAAGAAAGTAGTTGACTTGGAAGTGTTTAGTATAATTTGGGGGGAGTCCGTTGCGCCCCTGCTAAAGACCTATCTGCTCGACGCTGAAGCGCTGACGACAAGCGCTCTGAATACGCACTGCTGATTGGGTTGTTACCGCTACGGTTGTAACCAATCAGATGGTTGTGTGGGAGGGACAATGCATGGTGCTGTGTACAGACAGAGACGCAGGCAGAACGTAGCTTGTTAAGAGTTTAGCATATGCGGCTACTTCATATGTTCGTGTGGAACTCGTTCGGTACTCCTCCGCACCGAACTGGAACCCCTGTACCAAAACGGTTCAATATAAATACATGTACCGTTACACCCCCAATATATATATATATATACATATATATATATATGTATATGTATATGTATATATATATATATATATATATATATATATATATATATATATATATATATATATATATATATATCCATTTAAACAATATGTGACTTAAATTTCTTTTCATTTTAAAAACCCAAAGGTTTAGAGTGTGGCAGCTATTATTTTGCCAGGGCGGTGCGCCACCTGTAAGGGGAACCCTGCACAGAACTAAAGGCCATTGCCACTTATAGACAGTCTGGCTAAAGGCATGTAAAACTGTTATTCTGATTACGTAAATGCATGTTTTTGTCAACCTGGTCCATGATTTCTTCAAAACTGACATGGTTAACATCGTGATCAAAAAATAGATATAAAGGAATTGCCCTTTCCGGACTCCATCTCCTGTCCTATAGACACCATAGCCTGTGTTTTTACTTGCTCTTTCAGCATCTTGAGGAAAACATCAGTAGAAGAGGATGCAAAATTGTACACTTCATTTGATTATAATTATATCATTAAAATCATATATTTGTATTATATTATAATTATATTGTATAAATATATATTTGTATTATTAAAACAATGGCCTTTCTTTATTAAAAAAAGAAACCACATGTCCTTGTATGTGAATGTGCGTGCGAGCAAATGTGTACACGTGAAAAAAATCGTCCCAGTGAATCGTGATATCAAATCTAAGCAAGAAAAAAATTATTTACATTTTTTGCAGAATGGTGCTGCTCTTTAATCTACAATGATTCAATAAATCTATGCACATTTAATGTGCTATTGTTTTCTCTCCTTAACAGTCAGTGGGTTGCTGGTCTCATAAATTTCTACTGCTCAATAGTGTTATCTTCCTCCTCAGCTCCAGTGTCTGTTCGACCACCCACTCGCTCTTTTGTGGCCAAGAAAAGATTTGCTGATGTTTGAGGCTGTTTGCAGAAAGTTCCAGGCTGCATTTAACAATCCCAACCCTATCCTCAAACAACTAATATGATTTTTGTTGTTCAGTGTCACTGCTTACTTTATCTGTAAAATCATAACTTCTCCATTTTTGTTTGCTAACTTTTCAGCCACAGTTGCTTCTATCTAGGTCAAAGATGTGTGTGTGTGTGTGTGTGCGTGTGTGTGTGTGTGTGTGTGACTGGTAAAAAAGCTCCGACTTGCTTGGGGAAGGTCATTTTACTGTATAAGTCGTCCCGGAATATCAGACAATTCATGTTTGTTCGATAGTCTCATGTCTTCAGGTCAATACCGTAAACATTTTCAATCTTTCTTAATGTTTGATGCCATTTTTCTATTGGGAAGAATATTTATTGTTGATAATTCCGAATTGTGCCTGAAAGCACTTTTAAGCGCCTTGAAGGTTGAAAGGCACAATGCAAGTGAAAGCTTACGAATCAGTAGCACCTCTGCTGGTTGCTGCCAAGTAGTGCAGTCAATTTTGTATCAGTTGTTCCAATTTGTGGTCATAATCATACATTGGTCATAATCAAAGTTCTCCTCTATCCAGGGACGTAGTTCCCAAGTTCATAAACAATAAAAAAAGACAAAAGATTATGTGATGATAGATAATATCAATATTGTCATTGTAGCATCGACTATATATAGCTGTTGTACTCGCTTGGTATCGTTGCAGTTGATATTTGTATAGATCCACCCATTTGTTTCAGGAGCACTAGCCAACTTTAACGGTTAGCTATTGTATCTTCCTACTTTTCCATCCTGCAGGGATCATACTTGTAAGAAATGTAGTTTATTTTTTGCCATTGCGGCGAGGATTAGTGATTTAGAAATAGCTATAACAAGTCACGCTATCAAGTTTGCACATGTTTTATTACGTGCAAATCAGGCCCCTTTGTGTTTTGAACACAGTGAAATAAATAAATAGATATGCATATATTAATATATACTAGGAGTGTAACGGTACGTGTATTTGTATTGAACTGTTTGGGTACGGGGGTTTCGGTCCGGTTCGGTGGTGTACCGAACGAGTTTCCACACGAAAATATTAAGTAGCCGCCTATGCTAAAGTCTTAACAAGCTGCTCCGCTCCATTCTACCTGTGTCTGTCAGTACACAGCACCCAGCATTGTCCCACCTACACAACCATTTGATTGGTTACACGCAAAGCAGTAACAGCCAATCAGCAGTGCGTATTTAGAGAGATAAGAGCCAATCAGCAGTGTGTATTCAGAGCGTGTGTGTGTGTGTGATTGTGTGTTTGTGTGTGTATGTGTGTGTGTGTGTGTGGGGGGGGGGGGGGGGGGGGTACGACAGCAAAGCCCTGTCTGTCTGTTATTTCACTTTACCTTTTTTCTGTGTTGATTGAGCTGTGTTGAAGCAGCAAAAAAGGACATTATGTTAAATAAAGAGTTTCTGTCTGTGATATTTGATATAATAATGTAACTGCATCATAAAGCCTACATAAACTCCATGGTATTCAGGGATGAATAGTCTCTCCCTATTGCTATTGTACTATTTTTTCAGCTGTAGTTACATTAATCATTAGTAATGTAGCAGCCTAGTTTTGAATGGCAGGGTCCCCACTATCACATGTTGATACAAATGTAATATTTACATAATAAAGATCAATTACAGGCTTCCCAAATGCTGTAATAAATTAAGCATGATGAGTTGACTTGAAACTGTATAATGTTGCACTTTTTATATGTAGAAGAAAGAAAAGTTGTGTCATTTTATTTAATCTTAGCAACCACTTGAGGCAGTTTAATGATCATTAACGTGGGCAGAATTATTATAGTGTTACCAATGTTAAAAGGATATAGCCATTGTTTACAAATTTGGTACATAAATAATCAAAACATTTATATTTTGTTGTTTTCTTACTGTTTGAAAATGAACCGAACCGTGACTTCTAAACCGAGGTACGTACCGAACCGACATTTTTGTGTACCGTTACACCCCTAACATATACATATATTAATATATATATATATATATATATATATATATATATATATACATATATATATATATATATATATATATATATATATATATTAGGGCTGGGCAACGATTAAAAATTTTAATCGACGTTAATCGCACTATTTCTCTGATTAATCGCGATTAACTGCATTGTATACGCAAAGCCCAATAATGAAATCAAAAGTAGTGTGTAGTGCACCTTTATTGGAATATTCTCTCACATGAACAAAAGCACCAAAACATTTGTTGTGCAAACACAATTTAAATCAGTCCTTGTTAAACAGTAGCAGTTAAATAGCATATTTTATGAAAATCAACTCAAAAAATGTAAATACAAACATTTAAGCTTATTGCCACTGCCAGGGTATTTAAGTTATCCTGTTTGTTATGGAAAATAAATATAATCTACATACAAATCTCTGAGCCACAATCATAACATCTGAACAGGCAATTTCTGAGGTAACAGCAGAAACATTTTTTTTATCAGGGATCTTATGTTTAAAAAAACCTATATGATAGGTAGTGGGCTGTTTTAGGGAATTTTTTATCAAATAATCCTTAGTAGCAATATTAATAATGTTGTGTTTATTCTGCGTTGTGCACTTAAATTAATTATGACCATATTTAGGAACTGATATGATGGGAATTTTCCGATTGTTTGCTTGGTGCTTTGATAAACTGAACGCATCATATACATGGTACTATATTGTGATGTTATGAGCCAGGGAATAAAAGAACTACCCTACCCAGCATGCAACAGGAGTGACGAGCATGCGCGGAAGCCAGGTATAGGTTGTGTCGCCATGACAGCATCTTGTATGTTGTGATATGCACGCTCTGAAAGCAAACGTTAAGAACTCAGCCAACACTCCTGGTCTGCTTTATTCATAAATAGACAGACAACACATATACTCTGCTGCTTCACAGGCCGCTGGATGTAGCCGGCAAAGTATTCCCATGCTAGCTAGCCGGTCTAGCAAGCACGCGTCATTCAGTCCAAAACGGCCGATCTATCCACATTCAGAATTGTCTGGCGGTCGTAAGTGATCCCGGAGTGACCACGCTGTAAGCCAGCCATGAAATTTGCAGAATTGTCCGGTATTTTTGCCAAATGTTCTATCTTTACCAATAGCCCCTCGACGCCGGGCGACGCCATCTTGTTAAGAAAAGGCATTAACAAAATAAAAGCATGTAAAACAACATACGCAAATGTGCGATAAAATAATTATCGGCGTTAGATTGATGAGTTAACTCATAATTAACGCACTAATTTGCCCACCCCTAATATATATATATATATATATATATATATATATATATATATATATATATATATATATATATATATATATACACATATACATATATATATATACATATATATATATATATATATATATATATATATATATATATATATAGATATACATATATATATATATATATATATATATATACATACATTTGCAGTAGTAATAAGGAAGGCCTTATATATATCACAGTTAATAGTATTCCAAAACGATTGACATTTAAGGAGTCGCAGATCATTTCAGTTTTATCAGCCAGGTTGCTTTGACTTGGTGTGCTGCTTTAAAAGGGAATGAGAGAATGATATGGGTCATATTAACCTCAGCAGAGCCTCAACAATTCAACTAAAAAAACTTATAAAATATGGGCGCTTGTTCTTTCCCTCACAGTAGTTCTGACATGGTCACATCACGTTAATAGATACAGCGCTTCACTTTTCCCACATTGTTTCGTTATAGCCTTATTCCAAAATGGAATTAATACATTTTTGTCCTCAAAATTCTACCCATGATGACAATGTGTTTTTTAAATGTATTTTAATTTAGCAAATTTATTAAAAATAGAAAACTAGAAAAATCTAATGTACAAAGATATTCACAGCCTTTGCTCGATACTTGTTGATGCACCTTTGGCAGCAATTACAGCCTAAATTATTTTGAATACCATGCCACAAGCTTGGCACACCTATTTTTGGCAATTTCTCCCATTCCTCTTTGCCCGTTCCTCTTTGCAACACCTCTCAAGCGGCATCAGATCGAAAGAAAAAGTTTTTCCATATATCGGCCGCAAAAGTCTATAAGCCGTATGTTTACACATTGAACCATTAAATATTTACGCAGTTGCTTGTATTCATTCAGTAAGTACCCTGCCAGAGTGCTGTTTTACTCCACCTTCTGCGCATTAAAACCACTGGAGTCGTGTTCTTTGGCGCCCATCAGGAGTGGTGGATTTCCGTTTGTTATTGTCGGCTTCAGCGATGATCTTTGAAACCAAAACATGTCTAATAATGCACCAAATGCACAATAAATCAACTTAAGGTGTTGCCCATGTTTCCATACTATACATCAGATTCTGTTTCTGTATATCTTACTCAATCTCAAGCCCTCTGATACTGCAGTATTGATAGCTGGTGCAGACATCTAAGTGGATTCCCCCCAGAGGAAAACGCTTGCTGAATAATTCAATGAGATGCTTGCAAATGTAGCCTGTTTGGATGAACAAGGGCATGTGCTGGGAGTGTCCGCTTTGCAACTCCACACTGTCTTAAAGTAGAAATTATATTTGATTCAAATACCGAAGACATCAAGAAGCAACATCAGACTGAATTCATTGAAAGTGAAAGGACATTATGTTATACATTTAATGTTAAACCACAAAACACTTAGACCATGTCAAGTGCTGGGGTGCCATTTGAACATGAAAACCAAAACAAATATGTTAGAAATGACAAATGAACCATCTTCTGTAGTTGAGAAGAGAAAATACATGCCTTTATTACAGAATCTCCAAAAGTGTCCAAAAAATGTCGCTCGTTCAAAGTTGTTGCTTGTCGCTTTTTCAAAAAACGGTATCGAGAAGGGTCCGAATGCTAGCTAAATATTAGAGATGGGACCGTTCTCGAAATCCATCAATCAGATCTTGCTTTCATTGCAAAGTCTCCAATAGTGTCCAGAAAATGTTGCTAGTTCAAAGTTGTTGCTCGTCTCTTTTTTGAAAAAGTTTATCGAGAAGGGTCCGAATGCTAGCTAAATATTAGTGACAGGACTGTTCACAAAATCCCTGGTTTGGATCTTATTACGTTTTTTTGACATGGTTTTAGAATTGGTTAGTTGCACTTTCTTCAAAGTCTGAACCGATCACTCATTTTGCTGGGTGATGTTTTGTCCCACAAATTATTGCTAATAAATAATATTTTTGTCAACATCATTTTTGAGACCAAATTAAGCACTAATGTAATCGTAATAGGGCTGCAACAATTTGTTTTTACATTGATTCAATTAGATTCGATATTTGTTGTTGCCAATATGATTTAAGGACAATAATTTTTTAGAACGATGCGTTCCGAAATGATTCAGTGAGTTGATATCGATTCAGTAACTTTAAAAAAAAAAAAAAAAAAAAAAATCTAGCAGTGTGACATTGATGTAAATACTAAATACTGGACATGGCAGGTGAAGTTTCCTACATTCCGGTTATTTCTTGTAAGGGAATCATTTAGAGATGAATTATGCATACAAACAAACAAATAAACAACAATCAATAGCCAATGCCCATCTCATTTGAATAAAGTGCAACCAACACTTTAGTAGGTTGAATCAGCAGGACGAAACACTTTCTCAATCAATCAATCCATGTTTATTTATGTAGCCCCAAATCACAAGTGTTTTAAAGGGCTTTCTTCTCACATTTTAAACATTGAAGCATAAAAGTACAGTAACCAAAATTTTAAGACTGGATTTGTCTGCTAAATTACAAACCCCGTTTCCTTATCAATTGGGAAATTGTGTTAGATGTAAATATAAAATGAATACAATGACTCGCAAATAATTTTCAACCCATATTGAGTTGCATATGCTACAAAGACAACATATTTGATGTTCAAACTGATAAAAACGTGACAAAGAAGATGGGAAAGTTGGCAATAAATACTGATAAAGTTGAGGAATGCTCATCAAACACTTATTTGGAACATCCCATTGGTGTGCAGGCTAATTGGGAACAGGTGGGTGCCATGATTGGGTATAAAAACAGCTTCCCAAAAAATGCTCAGTCTTTCACAAGAAAGGATGGGGCGAGGTACACCCCTTTGTCCACAACTGCGTAAGCAAATCATCAAACAGTTTAAGAACAACGTTTATCAAAGTGCAATTGCAAGAAATTTAGAGATTTCAACATTTACGGTCCATAATATCATCAAAAGGTTCAGAGAATCTGTAGAAATCACTCCATGTAAGCGGCATGGCCGGAAACCAACATTGAATGACCATCACCTTCGATCCCTCAGACGGCACTGTATCAAAAACGGACATCAATCTCTAAAGGATATCACCACATGGGCTTAGGAAGACTTCAGAAAACCACTGTCACTAAATACAGTTGGTCGCTACATCTGTATGTGCAAGTTAAAGCTCTACTATGCAAAGCGAAAGCCATTTATCAACAACATCCAGAAGCGCCGCCGGCTTCTCTGGGCCCGAGATCTTCTAAGATGGACGGATGCAAAGTGGAAAAGTGTTCTCTGGACGAATTGTTTTTGGAAATATTCAACATTGTGTGATCCGGACCAAAGGGGAAGCGAACCATCCAGACTGTTATCGACGCAAAGTCCAAAAGCCAGCATCTGTCATGGTATGGGGGTGTATTAGTGCCCAAGGCATGGGTAACTTACACATTTGTGAAGGCACCATTAGGCACCATGGTGAACATGCCCTTTCCCAGCTACTTTGGCACGTGTTGCAGCCAGGAAATTCTAAGGTAATTAAAGTCTATGAGTTTGAACATCAAATATCTTGTCTTTGTAGTGCATTCAATTGAATTTGAGTTGAAAAGGATTTGCAAATCATTGTATTCCGTTTATATTTACATCTAACGCAATTTCCCAATTCATATGGAAACGGGGTTTGTAAGTTCCCCGACCCAGCCATACAGTATTTATTTCGACAATTTTGACAAAATAGTAACATATAGTTTAAAAGTTTTAACAGCGGGTGGCAGTAGTGGGCAATAGGGATGATGCTAGACAATGGTAGACAAAAACATGTTGTGTATTTCTTGTTTACGTTGGGTTTTTTTTATTTGGTAAGTCTGGTCACTACAGGGTGAAATAGATTATTATTCTCTGATATTCGATGTCTTTGATACTGTTTTCATGGATACATTTTCCCGTTGCATGGTGCTTGTGTGATTTAGTTTTGGATTCTTTCTGTACTGGGAGCATTTGCCCCTGTCTACCATCATATTTCCCCCGACGTTTTTTTAATTACTGTTATCTCTTCAATGTCCCAGCATGCCCAACTAATTACACCAACAAATCAAGTTCTAACAGTCTTAACAGCACAGCACGACAAAAAACAGAATATGTGAGAACTACTCCCCGTCCACCAGCATCTGAATGTGGAAAACAGTTTAGGATGCTGTACTGGGCATTTCCCTCTCATACATGATTAACCTGAACTCATTTGAGCACAGAATCATCTAATTCCTTGTGTTTATGCCACATTAAGACTGTTGGTACTCTCTGTCTCTAATCTGAACAGAGAAATTCCACTTGCATGACACTTTGTCATTATACACCAGATTTGGGGTATTACCTGTTACTAAATTTTTTTAAATTTTTTAGGCGAATATGCCAAAAGCTACCAAAAAGAAAACTATATGATATGTGTGTATTTGTTAAGAATCCAGTGTCAGGATTCAGTGTGAAATACCCTCATTTCTGGCCATCATGCACTTGACCCCCATCCCTTTTCTCATGTACGATATCACTGCCCCTTTGGTTCCGCGGCTCCACCTCGAATCCTCCTCCGTCTCAAAAACTGTCTTCTGTCCTTCCTCTCTGTTTGCTTACGCTGGCGCCACAAGGTGGTAATATTTTTCAAGGTATGTATGGCTACACAACAGTTCCGCTACTAAAACGAGGTGCCGTCTTCTTTTCTGTGGCTCCTCGTGGAAAATATTAGCAATTCCCGCCTGACAGCCCGCTAATTGCTGTCGTACTTGAGGGTTGCTTGCGTCGAGGAAGTGCGCCACCGTTTGCAGGCGGTATCACATGGCGGAAATATAGATGATGTTTTGGTCCCACTGCAGCCTAGTCACTGAGTGCATACACAAGTAGACAAGAGGGGGAAATGCATCATCATGAGCCTTCATTATTTAGCCTCCAGGGCTTTCTCCTGCGCGCACAGCATTTGTTGTCCCTGAGGATGAGAGCTAAATCTATTGTGCTGAATTCCATGATTACCGTTTTGATTAAGTTGGCGTGTCATCAAAAACTTTTCAGAAATGAATGACATCAAATTAGATCGGTAATAGTGTCAATTAGTTTCTCGGGGCGGTATAGCTCGGTTGATAAAGTGCCCGTGCCACCAACCTGAGGGTTCCAGGTCCGATCCCCGCTCCGCCATCCTAGTCACTGCCGTTATGTCCTTGGGCAAGACACTTTACCCACCTGCTCCCAGTGCCACCCACATTGGTTTAAATGTAACTTAGATATTGGGTTTTCACTATGTAAAGCGCTTTGAGTCACTTGAGAAAAGCGCTATATAAATATAATTCACTTCACAATTCACTTCACTTAGAATCAGAAGCGTGTTGATGTGATGAAGCTAGCTTTGTTTGCTAGAACTAACTTGCTAACACGTTTACAAGTGTCTGTGTTAGTATGATTAACATACAATGATTTTCTTTTTGTATTGTTTCAGTTTATTAAATTCACCAAATTTGGTGGGTGTGGTTTATATGCCGGTGCGCAACATAATCCGGAAAAACACGCTAGTTGGGACAGGCGAAACATTGTATTGTAGTAATCAAAGTTACCATGAATTGATTAACGTGGACTTATTCGGGTGTTACCATTCAGTGGTCACTTGTACGGAATATGTACTGTACTGTGCAATCTACTAATAAAAGTTTCAATCAATCAATAGGAAAATAAAAGCTGATCCATTTCCGGCCCTTCCCACTCCACCATATTATATATTTAAAGGGGAACATTATCACCAGACCTATGTAAGCGCCAATATATACCTTGATGTTGCAGAAAAAAGACCATATGTTTTTTTAACCGATTTCCGAACTCTTAAAGGGTGAATTTGGCGATTTAAACGCCTTTCAATAGTTCGCTGTCGGAGCAATAACCTTTCACCCGTGACGTCACAACAGGAAGCGATCCGCCATTTTCTCAAAGACATTACACACACAAGTCAAATCAGCTCTGTTATTTTCTGTTTTTTTGACTGTTTTCCGTACCTTGGAGACATCATGCCTCGTCGGTGTGTTGTCGGAGGGTGTAACAACACGATCAGGGACGGATTCAAGTTGACTTACGTGGAGTGTGCATCGATTAGCACGCCATGCTAATTGATGCTAACATGCTATTTAGGCTAGCTGTATGTACATATTGCATCGTTATGCCTCATTTGTAGCTATATTTGCATCCAGCCTTTCCCTCCACCCACATTTAATGCCAAACAAACACATACCAATCGACGGATTCAAGTTGCACCAGTGTCAAAAGATGCGAAAGTCCCTCGTTTGTTCTGCACATTTTACCGACGATAGCGATGCTACGACAGACATGTGTGGATATCATGCCACACTCAAAGCAGATGCATTTCCAACGATAAAGTCAACAAAATCACAAAGGTGAGTTTTGTTGATGTTATTAACTTATGTGCTAATCAGACATATTTGGTCACGACATGACTGCCAGCTAATCGATGCTAACATGCTATTTAGGCAATCTGTATGTACATTTGTAGCTATATTTGCATCCAGCCTTTCCGTCCCCCCACATTTAATGCCAAACAAACACTTACCAATCGACGGATTTATGTTGCTCCAGTGGTCAAAAGATGCAATCGTTGGTTAGAAGGCGATCGCCGAATAGCTTTATTGAGCGAATAGCTCCAATAGCTATTCGCTCAATAGCTTCAGTTTCTTCTTCAATTTCGTTTCGCTATCTGCCCACACTCCAACCATCCGTTTCAATAAATGCGTAATCTGTTGAATTGCTTAAGCCGCTGAAATCCGAGTCTGAATCCGAGCTAATGTCGCTATATCTTTCTGTTCTATCCCATGTTTGTTTGTATTGGCGTCACGCAGTGACGTCACAGGAAAATGGACGGGTGGATTTACAGATAGCGAAAATCGGGCACTTTAAAGCCTTTTTTCGGGATATTCCATGATGGGTAAAATTTTGAATTTTTTTTTAACCATCATTGGTTTTAACCTTTCTGAAATTGTGTTAATGTTCCCCTTTAAGTATGGAAGAGATGTGGGGTGCTTTGTCAGGTTTCTGGATGCCGTATCGCTGAAGTGTTTGATTGTGTTCATTTGCATGTATTGACCAGTGTGCGCCACATCATGTCATGGAAACAAATGGCTGTGCGGTAGCAGTACAACATCGTCGCCAGACTGCAGCAGGGAGGCAACCATTACTGAAAGGCAAAAAGCTGCAGGATCTCAGAGAAACGTTTGTGCGATTGGTCACGGTCATATTCTCCTAGCGTTGGTTGGTGAATATTGAGGTTTATGGTTTGTCGCATACATAATTCAAAAATAGGAGGTTCCGTGAGGCAGGTTTCTAGCAGGACTACAGCTGCAGTGCTGTCAATTTTAAGCGTAGAAGAAGAGACTGTAAGATTATCGGGAAATGACTTTATTACTAGAAATACTACATGCATGGAAATATAAAAGTATCGTTCTGAAAATGAGCTGACCGGCTACAGATGCCATAAATACTCGGGAGACATGTGGAATTGTGCCAGCACTGCAGCATTTTTTGCTTGTTGGTTTTTCTGGTGTCAGACTCTAAAGTTGTTATAAAAACATCAACATTTTTTCAAGAATACAGGATAGTCATTTAAACTTACTAACTCGTTTAATTTTAATCTTTACCGATGCTCACAATGTTACTTAAAAAAAGGAAAAAAATCAGATTTTGTCCCACAAAGAATACATGTTTATTTTTACTGAATTTTCCAACAGGCAAGTGGAACAGAATATTTTTTTTGGAATACTTCGTTATTATGAATAATATTTTAAATAAGTCATAAATTCACCAATGTGAAATACATCTGCTAGGAATGCAGCTGGGATAGGTTCCAGCCACCCTCGCGCCCCAAAAGGGACAAAGCGGTAAAGATTTTTTGCACCAGTAAATGTGAGGATTATTGCATTTAATCAACAACTTATTACATTTTATTTTACACGAATAGCACACACTCTATGGCAGGGGTAGGGAACCTATGGCTCGCGAGCCAGATGTGGCTCTTTTGATGACTGCATCTGGCTTTCGGATAAATCTTAGCGGACATTGCTTAATATGATAAGTAATGAATGATTCCACTTGTAATCAAAGTGTTAAAAATAATGTTCAAAATATAAAACATTCTCATGCATTTTTAATCCATCCATCTGTTTTCTACCGCACCCGTTCAAGAATTTGTGTTAATGGTAAGAAGTTATTTATTTATTCTTGGTTAGTGTAGGGCTTGCCCTCCTGGGGTTTGTCAGACCACCAAGACCAACATGAGAGCCTGTTTCAGGGTTACAATATTGTTTTATTTTTCAATAAGTCTCTCAGTTCCTTTCCAGCAATTGTATTTTTCTCTTTCGTTTTCGCTCGCGCTCTGGCTCCAGCCCCAACCCCGTCTCTCCTCCTGGCTGCTGCTTATAACAGAGCGACCGGTGATTAGATAACGAGGCCCAGGTGGGCCATCTACGCACCTGTCGCTGATTTTGAGGCCGGTCCTGGCACACCCCAGTTCGCTGCAGGCCAGCAGGCCAAACACCCTCCACAGTTAGCTCGAGAATAACAATGTTATTACAAAGAATAAGAGACCTATTATACTCTAGATATGTTGGTCTTACTTAAAAATGCACACGTTTAGTTTTGTTCAGTGTAAAAAAAAAAATTATATGGCTCTTAGGGAAATACATTTTTAAATATTTGGCTTTTTGGCTCCCTCAGCCAAAAAGGTTCCCAACCACCCGCTCTATGGTGTTAAAATAAGTGTAATGGGCAAAAAAATTGAAATAAAAACAGTTAAAACAGAAAAACAGATTTTTCTTGTTTTCTATATTGCTATTGTTATTTAAATGTATTGGTATTACTATTATTTTTATTATTATTATGATGATACTTTTTGTGGTTTATTCGTTACTAATTTATTCATTAAAACAATATTTAAAGTTGAGTTACAATAAATACTCATTTTTTCAAATGATTTAATAATGGTTTAATTAATCGTGATAACAGTGTTAGTCAAAATAATCGTGATTATTATTATTGGCATAATCCTCCAGCCCTACTGATTCCAATACCATTTATCCATGAGTAAGATCGGTCGATACCATTACCAATACTGATCACATGTGTTAACTGTAAATTGGTCAATATATTTATGGTGAGTACTATTGACAGTTAATCAATATCAGCATATTTAAGTTAGTCCCTTATTCGCTTTATTAAATACAATTGTTTGAGAAAAACAAAGTCAATAGTACACAATAACTAAGCAAAAGCAAACACGATTATCTCATTTAATTCATTTGATTTAATTTAAATGTATTTTCGCTTGCTCAAACACAAACATTTTTAATCTGGATTGTTTTCCCTGGCTGCAAGCAACTTGGCAAGGTCTCTACTGCGAGACTCTCTCGAAGGACAATGCAGTGAAGACGCAACAAACTCCTTCTATCGTAGACAAATCCGTAGTTGTTGTCTTTTGTTGGACTGACTGGCTGTGCCATTGCGCTTGCGAGAGCACCAAGGTCGTGCGACATAGACACGCGGCAGGCTTACACATATGCATCCACGAAAAGTATACGGCACACACACACACATCACCCCAATCCCACGCTTTCAACGCTTCATGGAAACTGAGCAGCTTCAGGCGGATGCCCGCCCCCTCATCACTCGTTGCAAGTCTTGAGTTGTATTTCTTAATATTTTTATGTGCTGTGCTATGGAGTTTTTTTGTCACTCCAGTCTGAGATGTACTTATTTTTACTCAGCGTCAGACCCAGCGTCTACTTTTTTCCCAAGTTTTATGGGGTGCCGTAATAGGCGACTCATCAGCATTCCCATTCTGTAATCCTGTACAATGGTTGTCTTATCTTGAACGGGTTTATGATACAAATTACATTTCGTTGTACTTGTGCAATGACAATAAAGATCCATCTATCAACAGTAAACACCACCAATTTGTGGATCAATCCACCCTCTTACGTGTCAACTTTGCTGACACACCAACAGTTGTTGTTATTTTATCCTCCCGCTACTTTTTATTAATCTACTCTCTAATTTCTTGTTAATAACTGTGCTGTGTTTGACTAAGGGGAGATGACGGCAACAGACACCAGGGAATTATGTACAATAATTTTTTATATCTAATAATAATAACTAACAATACTAGCTAAGTCAATTTTTATATAACAATAATAATTAACAATACTGGCTAATAAACTAAACTAAGGAAATGGAGTGTGTCACAAAAAACCCAGGAGTGTGTATGTGAGGCTATGTGTAAGGTTAACTGAAGTGTGTGTTACCAAATGTTGTCGAGAGTGAAGGAACAAGGCAGTCCGAGAGGCAGGTAGATGATCCAGGGCAGGAGAGAAGAGGCTAGATCCGTGTTCAGGCGAGGGTAGGGAATCGAGGAAGGCAGTCCAAAACACAGGGTAAACAACGGGAGATCTCGAAGGGGAAGACAAGAGGTAACTAAGTTCCCGCATTGATCCTTGGGTCCACTGGTCCTTTATCCAGCTCGCCCTCATCAGTCACAGGTGTGCAGATTGCCGATTGTCTGCAGGCTTGTCGCTGCAAGAGGAGGAACTGTGACACTCAGTTCATGGGTTCGAATCCGCGCCGTGACAAACTGCTTACTTTATGCTGTAACGTGGTTCTATCTAAACTTCTTGAACATTTGCTAAGCAAGCTTAGCAGTTAGCTCAGCTATTAGCATGCACTCTCCTGGTTTGCTCTTGGTGTATAACATGTTTAGCCTCGTCCTCCAGTGATATACTACTTGTAGATGACAGCTAAAATATCAAGAAATGCTGTTTATTTTTTTATTATTATTATTAGTTTCGTGGTGTTGTTCCACACTGTATATAGAGACACATAATTAGCTGCTAGCCACTTGTCAGCCGGCAATACAGAACACAGGGAATGTCGCACTGCAATGGCAAGATTTAGCAGTGTTTTCAAGTGCTGTTTAATTTGAGCGGAAATTGACAATTGATACATAATGTTAAAGAAAACCACCTTTTCCCCGCAATTTATGTATTTGTTGCTGCCATCTCTTTCTTTCTACCTGTTCAAAAACGTTGACCAACTTTCCACCTTTTCTAATGCCTAGCACTGTTTTGACATTTCCACATAATACTGAAATCAGCCTTTCATCGCTTTCTTCTGCTTCTGCTGTCTTTTTAGATGGCCTTCAATGATCATTTGACACCTGAATGCTGCCTTTGTCAACAGATTTTGGCACACTTGTTCAAATCCTGCGAATCAATTCTGATTTTCTAATTCTTAGCATGCACGCAACATACCATGCACTGCATTCTGTTGTCATAGCGAATTATAGTGAAAATAATCATGCAAGTGCTAAAAAACTTAGATTTTTACAAACTAAAATGTTACTTTTACGTACTCCATTGTAGGGCTGTGCTATATGGCCTTTTTTTAATATCTCAATATTTTCAGACCATGTCCCCGATACACGATATATATCTCGATATTTTGCTTTAGCCTTGACTTAACACTTGATGCATATAATCACAGCAGTATGATGATTCTATGTGTCTACATTAAAACAATCTTGTTCATACTACATCAATATATGCTCATTTTTAACTTTCATGCAAAGAGGGGAATCACAACTAAGTCAATTGACCAAAACTGTATTTGTTAAACAGTTATTAAGCAGTGGCACAAATATTCATGTCATTTCCAAAACAGAAAGTGCAAGATTGTCAGAGACATTTTAAAACAAGCTATTATTGCACTTTTGTGCATGATGTCACTAAGATGACATCAAAACAACACTAAATTAAAGTGCACTTTTTGTACAGAACGCCACTACAATAGTTTAATACAAATAAAGTGCACTTTTGTGCATGATGTCACACAAAATATTTCAATAACTGTCAAAAAAAAAAAGAGCTGCATAATAGGAAATCAAATAGTGTATGTCCTTCGCTATGTGGTAGGTTACTGCGGACGTAATCAACTTTTTTTGTCGACATATTTTTTCATACGGTGTTGATCTGGAAATGGTTGCCTCTGCATTTTGTTGGTGTGGTACCAAACAGAGATGTTGACATGCAGAGTTTTGAAGCACTCAATCAATCAATCTTCATTCTCTAGCGGGTGACTTTTCAAATGATGCTACATATTAGCAGTAATGCTACTTTTTGTAGCAAAGTTTTTGCCCCACACTTGAAGTATTACGGTTGTCTGTTTGACATATTCCCGCTTGAAGCCAAACCACCGCCAGATGATTGACCCTGTGCTGTTTTTCTTGGGAATTAATTCTTCATTTGTTACCAGATTCGCACCTTCTTTCTCTCGTATTACCACTCGTACCACAGCTAACGTTACCCATCCCGCTACCTCTTTGCTCCGCGAGGGCGTGTACTTATGTTACGTATGTAAGAAGGTGCGCTTGTTTTACTTCTCATTGAGAAGCAGAGACAAGAAAGAGTGAGAAAAGCCTGTAGTTTAATGCCCGCAGCTAAAAGCAACTGCGTGAGAACATATACTCGAATAACAGGATATAGTAATTTTCTATATCGCACAGAGACAAACCCGCGATATATCGAGTATATTCGATATATCGCTCAGCCCTACTTCATTGTTTAACTTTGTAGAATTAGAATTATATATTTTTTCAGTGTCTTCAGTTGGTTGTTGTTTGTTGCTGCTGTAATGCTTCACTGAAACATAGACTGTCAAGCAATTTGCCTCTGACGGACTCTGATGAATCTGCCAGTAGTAAACCTGATGTATTATCTGAAGCGCTGTCGGATTGCTGAAAGCAGTCGCCATGGTTACAATGTCATGCAGTCAGGCTGCAGTGATTTACATTGGAATTTCCCTTCTCAGCCGAGGCTCGCCTGACTTTTTTTTTAATCAAGTGCATTTAATCAACGTGTCGGATGCGACTCTGCTGCAAAGGCCTTCCATTTCATTCATTAAAATAAAACTTAATGTAAAACAATACTGCAGTAAAGCACAAACTGACATTCCACAGTCATGAAATTGTTGACATCCTTGATCGTAAGATAGTACACTTTACTACATTTAGAGCAGTGGTTCTTAACCTGGGTTCGATCGAACCTTAGGGGTTCGGTGAATCAGCCTCAGGGGTTCTACGGTGCCTCCACCGCGGAGGTCAAGACACACCCGACTCGTCGTGTAAATAAAAACTTCTCCCTATCGGCTTTAAGTATACGGCAACAGCAGAAGTCAGACTGATTTGCATGTGTGTAATTTGTTGTGAGTTCATGCACTGTGTTGGTTTTGTTCTTTGAACAAGGTGATGTTGATGCACAATTCATTTTGTGCACCAGTAAAAATACATAACTGTCTTGAATTTGAAAAAAAAAAAACATCTTATTTTTCACGAAAGAAGGGTTCGGTGTATTGCATATGAAACTGGTGAGGTTCGGTATCTCAAACAAGGTTAAGAACCACTGATTTAGGGTCTGATCGATATAACAGACGTTAATTAACGTTTGCAAACTCTAAAATTGTTATTACTACGACTAGACGTGTTGCGGATAACATACTGAGGGCCTGGTTTACTTAAGTTTTGCGTGTACTAAAACACGTGCAAACTTAATAACACCTGGAAAGCTTATCTACTACAGGTGAGGAGAACATGCAACCATAATTAAAGCTGTCATGTGTACTTAACTGTGCCAGTTTGCACTAGGGTTGTAAAAATGAACAGTATTAATGATTACCGCGATAAAACACCCGACAGTTAGTATTCCATCCATCCATCCATTTTCTACCGCTTATTCCCTTTTGGGGTCACGGGGGGCGCTGGCACCTATCTCAGCTACAATTGGGCTGAAGGCGGGTTACACCCTGGACAAGTCGCCACCTCATCGCAGGGCCAACACAGATAGACAGACAACATTCACACTCACATTCACACACTAGGGCCAATTTAGTGTTGCCAATCAACCTATCCCCAAGTGCATGTCTTTGGAAGTGGGAGGAAGCCAGAGTACCCGGAGGGAACCCACGCATTCACAGGGAGAACATGCAAACTCCACACAGAATGATCCCAAGCCTGGGATTGAACCCAGGACTGCAGGACTTTTGTTTTGTGAGGCAGATGAACCCCTCTTCCACCGTGAAGCCCCACAGTTAGTATTACCATTTTGAATAAAAATAATTGAAAAACTGAGATCGATAAGTGCGGTATAGCTCGGTTGGTAGAGTGGCCGTGCCAGCAACTTGCGGGTTGCAGGTTCGATTCCTGCTTGTGCCATCCTAGTGACTGTCGTTGTGTCCTTGGGCAAGACACTTTACCAACCTGCTCCCAGTGCCACTCACACTGGTTTAAATGCAACTTAGATATTGGGTGTCACTATGTCAAGCGCTTTGAGTCACTTGCGAAAAGCGCTATATAAATATAATTCACTTCACTTCATTTCTCCCTAAATTAAATGCTAACATTAACACAACAGATATTAACGTCTTTTCACATTAAAAAAGGACATACCCTAATCTAAACTGTTATTAAGACATTACTGTGTGAGTAACTAAACCATTCAGTTGTGCACATTGAATCTACAAGTTGTGATCGTTCTATACTCTTAGGAATACAAGGCAAAGGGGTTTTCGCAGTGGGTCCAAGGATCGCTGAACAGAGTAAATAGTTTAAATATATTTTATTTGTTACACACTTTTCGTTTAAATACATCTTAAAGTGCTGCAGTGCAAACCAATGCTTAAAACAATAAAAGCTAAGCAATTAAAACAGATACAATATTAAGGCTGAAACACTAACAGTGAAGCATGAGAAGCAAAAACATGAAAAATAGTGGGTCTTATTAAAGTGTGTTTATGTATTTTAGTTAATCAAAACAAAAAAAATGGTTACAAGTTTTCACTTTTTGAGCACATTCAACAATACCGCAATAATATTAATGACAGTGATAATTTTGGTCAGAGTAACCATGATTTGGAAATTTTCATATCGTTACATCCCTAGTTTGCATGTACCCTTTGAACATTCTAAATATAAACGCAAAAACATTGGCCGCAGAAGAGTTTTAGTTTTTATAAATCAAATGATAATCAACATATATTCTGCATATTTATGAAGACAGACATGCTAAGTAGATTGCGCTCGCTATTTTCCTCATTTAAGAAATGCAATCCTGTCAAGTTTGCATGCGTTTCAGTACACACCAAGCTTTAGTACAGGCGTTTCCAATTCACAGCCTGCGAGCGTCTACAATTTGGCCCGCGAGATAAGGATAAGGATACTTAGCCTCAGGGAGATCGCGTTCATTTTAAAAGTCTGATAATTTTGATGCTGTTATTAGGTTGCCATCTCTTGGACAATGTGTGTAATTAAGTTCAATTACCTTTCATTGTGCTTTAAATAGATGTATGTGCAGCATTTACTTGTATGACCAAATGCAAACAACCTTCCCTTGCCATGGTGCAAAAAAAAAAAGGAAATCTGACCAACACAAAATGTCACACATAATACAACCTGCTCAATAAACTTTGTGGATATTATAAAAAAAAAAAAAAAGGTCCACGCACCTGGGGTAGGTTGATTGGCAACACTAAATTGGCCCTAGTGTGTGAATGTGAGTGTGAATGTTGTCTGTCTATCTGTGTTGGCCCTGCGATGAGGTGGCTACTTGTCCAGGGTGTACGCCGCCTTCCGCCCGATTGCAGCTGAGATAGGCTCCAGCGCCCCCCGCGACCCCGAGGGTTATAAGCGGTAGAAAATGGATGGATGGAAGGTCCACGCACCATAACAATTTTAAAAAAGACACCCATTTAAATCGATCACAAATCATGATGGGAAAAATGTAAAACACTCTCCACACTTTCCCATGTTTTGTGCATTTTAGCTGCTTGATATTAAGGAGGTTGTCATGGAAATAAGGTAGAAGTCAAAATTTCACATATTCTTCATATCCAATTTTATATATATATATATATATATATATATATATATATATATATATATATATATATACATACATATATATACATACATACATACATACATATATATATATATATATATATATATATATATATATACATACATATATATACATACATACATACATACATACATACATACATACATATATATATATATATATATATATGTATATATATATATATGTATATATATATTTACATATATATATATATATATATATATATATATATATATATGTATATATATATATATATATATATATATATATATATATATATATATATATATATATATATATATATAAATAAAATACTTTACATGCTTTCGGCTCTCGACCAAATATTTTTAGCCCAATGCGGCCCCAAATTAAAAAGTTTGGGCACCTGTTGCTTTAGTAAATCCATTTTGTTGACTAACTTCTAATCGCATATATTACAAGCAGTTGTTGGCATAATACAAATTGAAATCAAAACTAGCCATTGCCCGCACATTTACTTGTGGCTTTCACAAGAAACATTAGGAGAATGGATGATAATAGCGCTGCTTAGCGTAAATAATAAAGTTAACACATTTCGACAAAAATAGACACATTTTTCATAGAAATATAACCATTGGCTCTTACATTTTTGTATTGAGACAAAAACGGGTTGGCAATGAATGGCGACTTATGAGTTGTCGACACAGATGTGTTGTCGATATAAAGGGTTCCGTCCTGTTAATACTTTATACACCTCATTGTAAACATTCCATTTGCACTTGCCGTTCGATGCTACATTTCATTGGTTGTGGACCCGTGCCAGGCACAATGTGGACTCTAATCTCTCATCTGCATCTGCATCTAAATCTGTCCATTATGATGACAATGTCATACAATCTCTTGTCGGCTTTTCGGATATCTGCTAATACTACCCTTCTCTACGCCCACCCTCCCTGTCCCTTTCTCTTTACAGACCATGCAAGCAGCGCGATGCCCGACAGATGAGCTGTCACTTACAAATTGTGCCGTGGTCAGCGAGAAGGATCTGCAGTCCGGACAGTGAGTCATCATCATCATTATTACGTCTCTAGTCTCACCTCTGTCTTCCAGTGCCAATTCACACCAGACAGAACCCATTTTTTGTTGTTAGCTAGCTGATATGAGACTGATGTAGGGTTTCAGTGTTATCATGTTCTAGTTTGGTGATAATGAAGACAAAGGGTGCAGAAATGTAATATGGGTAAGGTGATAGGAAATGCTTCAATTTAGGAATGGATTTTTTTACAGCATTGGTCACCAAACTTTATGAGCCCTAGATCCCTGGTCTCAGCCAAAAATCAAAGCGTATATATAGCTGTGTATATATCAGGGCTGTCAAACGTTTGAAATATTTAATAGCGATTAACCACATTGTTCCTAGTTATTGTAAAAAAATCGTGATGATATATTTTTTCATAATTGATAAATGTACCATAGACAGACAATTTTCAAGTTTTAACCCGACAAACGGATAATTACTGTGTTTTAAACATTATGCTTTTTTAAACAGTTCATCACAAAAAGGGTAAATACCATTTAATGACAATAAAAAAAATACCTGTTGTGTGTTGGTGTCTTGCCAACATCCAGAGGAGGAGCTACATTTGCATGTTTGGATTCCAGTTACACACATTAATAACACAAAATGGGAATTGTTATGATCATGCTTTGATTGTCAAATATGTTAGGTAATGGCCATCCATCCATTTTCTACCGCTTGTCCCTGTAGACTATCCCAGCTGTAATTTCGTGATATTTGTACCTAAAAAAATGCTTCTCATATTCTGTACATTACATATTGTACAAGTTAATAGTCTTCATATTGCTGCATGACAATAATTTAACTTTCTCTAATAACTAATAAAATGTAATAGTCAGACTGTTTATCATTTTGTAATTGAGGATTCGACCAGAACATGGTATAGAATAAATTGCACAATATTTCAGCCAGCCAGAAAAATCTCCCCGGACCGTCATATTCCTCAACTGACCTACAAGCATTTCTTTAGGTGCAAATATCACAGAATAACATTACAAAACATCTCTGACAATGCGTGATCGTAATGTAAGACGTTGGTTTCCCCTAAATTTCCGAAAAACCTGTGGCGGTTAGGGGAGTGGTCAATATGACATCATCACATGATTTGCTATGATGCATATATTCTCTACAAAGGCGAAAAAAATGAATACACATTTAAAACTTATCTGTTATTAAGTATAGTTTTTACTCCCTCCGAGGTCTTCATCAAGGATCAAGTTGTTGTTTTTTCCCTCACACAAACCTTTATTTTAGCCATGCCTTCTTCTCGTTAACAACGCCAAAATAATGCACTCATAATTAATAAATAAAAAAAACAGAACTTACAATTAGTCTGACATCAAATAAAAGAAAACACATTGATTCCACATGCATCATCAGAAAGAATCACACCTCATTGGCCTCACAAACTCCGAGGGAATCAAGTTTATTTTGAAGCAAATGCAAATGCTTGCTGTATCATGCTGCTTCCCTTATTCCGTCACACATTAATTGTCCCCCCAGCAATGTGACCAAACCGGAACAAAAAATATGTTCCACTCCAATTTACATGAGTTTTGTAACAAAAATAAAGTTAACATATACTTGCATGAAATTACCAAAGGAAATACATTTTTAATCACATTATATGTAAATATGTACTTATATTTATACATTGTATTTATTTATTCTAACAAACATTGAAATTACATAACAAATACTTTTGTATATACAATGTGCTTGTTCCAGCCGCTACATAGGTATTAACATAATTTTGTTCCATTTTTAAATTGTTGCTGCCTTTTGTACATTGTACTTTCTTGAGAATTTCTTTTTTTCTTTTAGAGATTTCTTCAATCCTTTAAGTCGTCTTAATTTAATAAAAATGAGTGGCACCATGTCGTGGCGGTAATCCCAGAACCCGTTGGTGGACACCAGCAGTGAGGGATGCCGTCAGGGTGAAGAAGGAGTCCTATCGGGTTCTTTTGGCTCATAGGACTCCGGAGGCAGTGGACGGGTACCGACGGGCCAAGCGGTGTGCAGCTTCAGCGGTCGCTGAGGCAAAAACTCGGACATGGGAGGAGTTCGGGGAAGCCATGGAAAACGACTTCCGGACGGCTTCGAAGCGATTCTGGACCACCGTCCGCCGCCTCAGGAAGGGGAAGCAGTGCACTATCAACACCGTGTATGGTGCGGGTGGTGTTCTGCTGACCTCAACTGCAGATGTTGTGGATAGGTGGAAGGAATACTTCGAATACCTCCTCAATCCCACCAACACGTCTTCCTTTGAGGAAGCGGTGCCTGGGGAATCTGTGGTGGACTCTCCTATTTCTGGGGCTGAGGTCGCTGAGGTAGTTAAAAAGCTCCTCGGCGGCAAGGCCCCGGGGGTGGATGAGATCCGCCCGGAGTTCCTTAAGGCTCTGGATGCTGTGGGGCTGTCTTGGTTGACAAGACTCTGCAGCATCGCGTGGACATCGGGGGCGGTACCTCTGGATTGGCAGACCGGGGTGGTGGTCCCTCTTTTTAAGAAGGGGGAACGGAGGGTGTGTTCCAACTATCGTGGGATCACACTCCTCAGCCTTCCCGGTAAGGTTTATTCAGGTGTACTTGAGAGGAGGCTACGCCGGATAGTCGAACCTCGGATTCAGGAGGAACAGTGTGGTTTTCGTCCTGGTCGTGGAACTGTGGACCAGTTCTATACTCTCGGCAGGGTTCTTGAGTGTGCATGGGAGTTTGCCCAACAGTCTACATGTGCTTTGTGGACTTGGAGAAGGCATTCGACCGTGTCCCTCCGGAAGTCCTGTGGGGAGTGTTCAGAGAGTATGGGGTACCGGACTGTCTTATTGTGGCAGTCCGCTCCCTGTATGATCAGTGTCAGAGCTTGGTCCGCATTGCTGCCAGTAAGTCGGACACGTTTCCAGTGAGGGTTGGACTCCGCCAAGGCTGTCCTTTGTCACTGATTCTGTTCATAACTTTTATGGACAGAATTTCTAGGCGCAGCCAAGGCGTTGAGGGGATCCGGTTTGGTGGCCACGGGATTAGGTCTCTGCTTTTTGCATATGATGTAGTCCTGATGGCTTCATCTGGCCGGGATCTTCAGCTCTCACTGGATCGGTTCGCAGCCGAGTGTGAAGCGACCGGAATGAGAATCAGCACCTCCAAGTCCGAGTCCATGGTTCTCGCCCGGAAAAGGGTGGAGTGCCATCTCCGGGTTGGGGAGGAGACCCTGCCCCAAGTGGAGGAGTTCAAGTACCTAGGAGTCTTGTTCACGAGTGGGGGAAGAGTGGATCGTGAGATCGACAGGCGGATCAGTGCGGCGTCTTCAGTAATGCGGACGTTGTATCGATCCGTTGTGGTGAAGAAGGAGCTGAGCTGGAAGGCAAAGCTCTCAATTTACCGGTTGATCTACGTTCCCATCCTCACCTATGGTCATGAGCTTTGGGTCATGACCGAAAGGATAAGATCACGGGTACAAGCGGCCGAAATGAGGCTCTCCCTTAGAGATAGGGTGAGAAGCTCTGCCATCCGGGAGGAGCTCAACGTAAAGCCGCTGCTCCTCCACATGGAGAGGAGCCAGATGAGGTGGTTCGGGCATCTGGTCAGGATGCCACCCGAACGCCTCCCTAGGGAGGTGTTTAGGGCACGTCCAGCTGGTAGGAGGCCACGGGGAAGACCCAGGACACGTTGAGAAGACTATGTCTCCCGGCTGGCCTGGGAACGCCTCGGGATCCCCCGGGAAGAGCTAGACGAAGTGGCTGGAGAGAGGGAAGTCTGGGCTTCCCTGCTTGGGCTGCTGCCCCCGCGACCCGACCTCGGATAAGCGGAAGATGATGGATGGATGGATGGATGACTGGCACCAAATCTAGCATCTATATTTGGTGAAATTGGCGACTGTACTCGTGTTTGGAGACTCTGTTTGAATACTTCTGTCGCGCCGTGTCCATGATGAAAAGCAAGTTGTAGAGAGCCTGACGTCATACAGCCTTTTACTCATTAAAAGCCACCAGTGTCATCTTAGATTTTCTCCGCGTCTGTATACTCTCTCTCTATATATATATATATCCATCCATCTATTCAGAACGGGTGGGTTTTTTTAGCTCCTGTTTGGTCCGTAAGCACAAACAACCCTTCCCACCACCCGAAAGTGGAGGGAAGCTACCCTCCCATCTACCAAGTGAAACTCCAATGTGCAGGCTTTAAGCCAGTGGGCAACAATAATTGCCACCACAGCCCGTCGCTTTTCACTGACTGCAACCCCAGATTGGAAGAAACTCCAGGCCCTCTCGAGAGGACCGATCCCAGGGTCCTTTTTGTTCGTCGTGGAGAGTCCAACTTTATTTAGACAGAACTTTGCCACCTTGTACACCACCTCAGGCTCCTTCTCCCCCAGCGAGGTGACGTTCCACGTCCCAAGAACTAGCTTCTGTAGCCAAGGATCGGACGCCAAGGGCCCAGCTTTCGGCTGCCACCAAGCTCACACTGCATCCGACCTCTATGCCGTCTTCCTATGAGTGGTGAGCCTATTGGACGGGGGACCCACGTTGCCTCTTTGGCCTGTCCCCATGGGGCCTGGCCACTAGGCGCTCAGCATCGAGCCCCACTTCTGGGCCTGGTTCCAGAGGGGGGCCCTGGTGACCCGCGTCTTGCCGAAGGAATTCGGAATCTTCGTTTTTTCTTCCTTATAGAAGTCTTCAAGCTGCTCCTTGTCTGTTCCCTCACCTAGAGAGACCCCACCAGGGGGCACAGAAGTGCCTCTACCATAAGAGGGTGGCAGCTCAGAAAGATATATACAGTTTATGTAACATATTTCTTGTTGTTTTTTAAAGACAAAGCTTTGTGTTATTGACTGATTTCAACATTTTTGTCATGGTTATTTGGTGACGAACCCCAAGATGCAGAGATGGAGGCAGGCATTGAACAAGAAAACCTGATTTAATAAAGATAATAAGACAAAATCAAACAAAACTGTACTAACACAAATCGCGCACGAGGCGGATAACAAACTAAGGGTCTTTAGCATAGAAGCTAGCAATAAACAAAAAAGGGCCTTGCGTGAAAGCTAGCAGGTAGCAAACAGGAAAAACTGGAAACAGCTAATTGCTATCAGAAACAGCTTACCGCTACGACGACCAGGACAAAATGTAGCACGACAGGTAGTAGCTGTAACAAAACGACACGACACGATAGTAACGACAAAAGCGACATGTGGCAACGACAAGTCCAAATGACAATACAATGATCCAGCAACTGACACAAGACAAAGGGGGTACAAATAGGAGCCGGCTGATTGGCAACAAGTGTGGCCAGATGCCAATCAGCCGCAGCTGAAGGGGAACACAGCACTCAGGGAACAAGACAGGAAGCTGACAAAATAAGAGCACTAGACAGGTACTAAGGACAGGAAATACTAAACACAGGAAATAGACAAATGCAGAGGAAAAATCTAAAACATAGACAAAGTGTCAGGGGCCAGCCTGACAATTTTTTTTTTTTGTCATTTTGCTTCTTGCTGTTTTTACAGTTTTTGCTAAGTTTTTGTAACTTTCGGAGGCCCAATGACAAATGAGTCATGGACCACAGCCCCTGTGCCGCACTTCATGCACCCCAGCTGTAGAGGCTAATTGTTTATGGCCACTATAGTCTAAGTATTGTTGTATAAATGTTAATCCTGTGGTTACATATGGGACGCAAGTCAGCTAACGTCAGAAGTCGGAAGTAGTAAATCAGTTTTTCACCTGGTGTATTTTTTCTGTTTGATTAAGAGGGGATGAAAGGGGAAGTCTTTCTTTTCTTTATTTTATTTTTATCATATAACTGCCTTTATTACACATGTCAATGTTTGCTTTTGTATGCACAATAACGCAACACAAAATCCGTACTTTGGAGCAATGTTCACATACTCTAGTATTTGGCTCGTTAGCTTTCCGTCGCGGTTGATGGTCGTGGTTGAGTGAAGAAAATGTCTGATGCCTTGTAACAATCAGCCTTAATGCATTGTTGCAGCTCCATTATGGATTTGCACGTCATGCCATGGGCGTTTGTGAGACACCCGGGTGAAGAGAGAGACTGAAGAGAGGCGAGGTGTGCAGGCGTGTTCAGGGGTTAAAATGCGTGCCTTCTTGCGGGTCTGTTATACACTATCCAAGCTAATGCTAACAATGCTAGCTTCATTACATTACGAAATAATGTACAAATATGCAAGAAAACACACTAAAAGACATCACACGTGGGACGGTTTAGTGCAGGGGTGACAAACAAATAAAGAGTGGGCCGAAATTTAAAACTGAACAAGCCGCGGGCCAACGTTGAACAAATTAACCTTTTAATAGGAACCCAAACAAGTTTTGCATTGAATATTGAACAAGCAAGGCTTATATAACTTTATAGTGACATGCAAAATCCAGTGTCAAATAATAATAACAATAATAATTAAAAAATATCAAATACAATGTAAATGAACATTTAATGCCTCTTTTCTATTTGTAGCCTTCTGAGGTAAATGTCAAAATAAACTTTTTCCACAGGCAAATAATACATTTGGAAATGAAATAACAATGAATGAATCAAACATTCAAGCATTGAAGTAGCAAGAGAAAGTGCATGAATAAAACTTTATTTATTGCTCAGTTTGCTACACTGATTTGCTTTAACACTGAATATGGAACAAGCAACGCTTATATAACTTAATAGTGCAAAATCATTTTTCAAAAAACAAACGAAAAAACATCAATGGTATATTAAATACAATTTAAATAAAACATGTAATGCCTCTTTTCTATTTGCAGCCTTCTGAGGTAAATATCAACATGAACTTTTTCCACAAGCCAATAAAGGTGGGCGGGGTTTGGTGGTAGCGGGGGTGTATATTGTAGCGTCCCGGAAGAGTTAGTGCTGCAAGGGGTTCTGAGCATTTGTTGTGTTGTGTTTATGTTGTGTTACGGTGCGGATGTTCTCCCGAAATGTGTTTGTCATTCTTGTTTTGTGTGGGTTCACAGTGTGGCGCATATTTGTAACAGTGTTAAAGTTGTTTATACAGCCACCCTCAGTGTGACCTGTATGGCTATTGATCAAGTATGCCTTGCATTCAATTATGTGTGGGTATAGGCCACATATATTATGTTTGTATGAACGTGACGATAGGTTGAAGAAAACGCCAAAGGCAGTGCCTTTAAGGTACGCCCCCAATATTGTTATCCGGGTGTAAATCGGGAGAAATTCGGGAGAGTTGTTGCCCCGGGAGATTTTCGGAAGGGCCACTGAACTTCAGGAGTCTCCCGGTAAAATCGTGAGGGTTAGCAAATATGAGTATTAGCGGTGAATGTGGTGTTACAACGGCACCGCCGCTGTATAATACCGGCGGGCCAGCTCTAATGTTAATTTGATATTCGCTCAAGGGCCAAATGAAATTACACGGCGAGCCAAATTTGGCACGCGGGCCAGAGTTTGACACCCATGGTTTAGTGGGTTGCTTGGAGTGATAATTGAAGAATCCTTTTGAGTAGAAAGTATGGAAGACCAAACATACCTCTGGTTGAAAGCTCCAGTCTAAACAGAAGGGCAATACAGCACTGCAGGACTTGCAGTGAGCAAACTCGTCCAAAATATAGTGCCATAGCACAAACAATTACAAATATGTTCAGTAGCGCCCCCTGCGACCCCAAAGGGAATAAGCGGTAGAAAATGGATGGATGGATATTTGCTTGTTTTTTTTTCAAAACGACATTTGGCATTATGGCTGTCAGCGAAAAAAGTACATAAATTAGCTCAAAGCGCAGGAAAAAAGTAGCGGCTTATAGTCCAAAATTTTACTGTTGCTGCTGGATGACTTGTAGAAGCTGATTAAAACACATTTAATCAATGCATTTTGATGTCTGCTGGCTTCTTTTTTTTTTTTTTTTTTTAAATACCATTCTTCTTTTCATTTACGAAAAAAATGATCATAATATAGCCTCTATTTAAAAAACAAAACATCTTTCAATATGCTTTTTCTTGTATTTGGATCAGAGCAAACAAATGAATAGTCTCTAGTGCTGTGGAAGAAAAGGTGTTACATATAATAGATGTGTGCTGGTCGTTCAACAATATTGCACAGAGGTTGGAGAGTATGAAAAGGTGATAATGAATGTGGGGGGAAATGAGTGTTCCCATTGGGAAGCCACTTAGTACTCATAAAAAAAACACATTTAAATGGGACAGTCTGCACCACTTTTGAACTTGTTATCAGTTGTACACAGTCTTGATAAATCAACACAACATGCCGGCCAATTTTGTGGTTTGCACGTGCTCTTTTAGTTTGTGGTATTTGGATCTTAGTAGATTAGACCCTTTATGTAAACGGCATGATAATACAAAAAATGTAAAATTAATATATGCATCCATATAACACTCAAGTAAATGTAAATGTGTAAGCAATGGCTAGTTTCTGTTTTTGTTCCTGTTTCAGTTATGCTGCTGGCTCGCACTTTTGACACCTGTGGTTGAAGAGGTTAATGGCAGGATTTTTTTATGGAATAATCACCCTCTTAAATGGTGTTATGTCATGATGTGTGTTATTAACACTGGGCTGAATAACTAAAGATGGCTGTTTCTCTCCAGACATGTGACTGTGAAGACGACACCCAACCACAAATTTGTGTTTACCGTCAAGACCCACCACACAGTGGCGCCAGGTTCAATCGCTTTCAGCCTGCCACAGGTACTCACACAAACATATACACCTGGATGGAGTAACTGGACCTTACATAGCTGATCTAAAAAAATTATAATTATAGAGTGGAACCTCAGTTAGTAATCTGTTACAAAAAGTCTGACGAAGACCGAATTAATTTGTCCCATTAGAAATAATGTACCGTAAATCCAATTATTCTTTTCAAGACACCCAAAGCAAATTTTTATAGAGAATATTTATGGTTTTATGTAGGTACTGAAAACAATCTGAAATACATATAAATGATTAAATAAATAGATAAATACACATTAAGTTTTTCCTTTATTGAATAGTCTTGTTGGCAAAGATGGCGAGGAAGGAGGGGAGGAGAGAACTACCTGTACGCCACCTTTGCACTTTGTTGTACTTTTTATGTTCGTATTTATGGTTCCTGCTTTCTTGAATTCAGTCGTGTTGAAGTGCTTGCACCTTGCAATTTTCTCAGAAAACTTAGTCACCAACGCATGGGATTCCTTGTTTTGGCACTCGATGTTTGGCCATCCAATCACAGAAACTGTACACCAAAACCGGGGCGCAAACTTTTGTCAAAAATTGGGGCATATGAAAACTGAGGTACCAGTATCTCTATATCTTGTTTGTCTTAGCAATTACATATCACCTTATTTATGTTTTATTATTATTGTTTTGTGTTTTGTTTACTTATACTCATCTCATAGACTACATTTACACTCCGATTTTTTCGACATCGGTGATTACATACTTCTCGTATGTAATGACATAATGACGTACGTATGTCACACATGCACGTGCATTAGCTTGAGATGTTGTTGGCTAATGATATCAATTTGGATAGCTAACGTTATCTGTCATTGAATGTATATACTATCATAAAAACAACATTACTGCAAATTGTTCATTGCTTCTCTTGGACTGCACATACGCTCCCTGAGACCAGGTGAGTGACCGTCATAAACGGCAATCGTTTTATTCAGGCCGGTAAAATTTTTTATTACATAAAATTTGTAATTGTGAAAAATATAGGCAATTGTCAAACAAATGTGTTCTGTTAAACCCCTAATGGTAACATAAGTTAGCCGGTGGTGTTCTTAATATCTCTTGCTTTGAAAAATGTAACTGCGAGGAAGTTGCAAACAGCACCTTTAATTTAGGCCCAGAATGTGTAGAGTATGCTTAAAAATGTTTATTATTTTGGAGTAAAGCAATGATATTTGAAGCGCGAAGTAGCGACGGATAACTGTAAATTTGTTATTTTGTTTGCAGACTAAAAACAATGTAGAGCTTACAGATCCGCTTTGTTTCTGGAACTATTTTATTAATGTCAACATTTCAACTTATTTTTGTTAAAAATGTTTAAGTTGTTTTCTTGTTTGTATTTTTACATTGTGCCATGAGCCCAAAACAACCCACTTTGGAAACCCCTGGTGTAAACAGTGTTAAATGTTCCACACTATTTGACATGGCAGTATATGGCAGGTGTACGTTATTTGGTTGATGGAAAACAACGTTATACTGTGAAATGAATGTAAATTATATATATATAGCGCTTTTTCTTTAGAGACTAAAAGCACTTCACAGAGTGAAACCCATTATCTACCTTTTTAAGCTTCATTTAAACCAGTGCGGGTAGGTAAAGCTAAGGAAACAACAGCTGTAACAAAGATGGCGTAAGCGGGGATCAAACCTGGAACCCTTAACCCCTGGAACCCAGACGAGACTATTTGGATTTACAAATACCACCTGGGACCTGCTGTACTTATTATTTGCTGTTAATTTTTAAGATTTACTTGTTAAGTTCAGTTCAGTTAATTTTATTTCGGACATGCATACCGGATTCCAATTTTGCACAAACTAAGGTTGACAGTTTATCTTTCAACATGTCCAAAAAGGAGTAGGAAGAAGCAAAGCTTATTAATTTCCACCCCTTCTCGACATAACAATTCTCAGAGCAATATAAATCCAATTTTGTCCAATCCTTGTGTTCAGTATATACCAAAGTGGTTTTGGTATTATCGTAAACAATCTTATCCTGTGTATTCCATCATTCTTTACAGGTTCCTTGCAGTATTGACGACCGATTGTTCTAAATCTGTTCTTTTAAGTCTTAACTTTATCTGTCTTGTAGAGAAAATGGGCCGGTCTCTCCATTGGCCAGGAGGTGGAAGGTATTTTTTTCAAATTATCCAGTTCACCACACAAATATTTGAATATATGCAAAAAAAAAACATGACTGTTTTCCTATGCTTACTGAGTTGTGCACACTGTGCACATTCACAGGTCTTTGAATTGGACTGGAGGCTTCAGATTGTCTGAGAAGACGTTTCGCCTCTCTTCCGAGCAGGCTTTATCAGTTTATGCTCAAAGACGAGTTAGGACAGGTTCAGTCTACCAGTATACTGTAGTATTTCTCCTCTAAGACATGGGTGTCAAACTCATTTGTATTGAGAGCCACATTGCTGCCCTCAGAGGGCTATATATAGCATATATACTCAACTGCCGGCCCGAGGGCCACAAGTCTGGCCAACCAAAGCTTTCCATTGGGCCCGCTGAACATCACCTAAATTGATTAAACCATTCAAACTCGGGTTCATGTGTCGCAATGACGTAGCAGTGGGGTGAGTAGAAGAAGACTACTCACTCAACCCTAAAAAAAAATAAAAATAAATTACAAAAATTACTTTTAACGACTTGACATTGTCATTGTTTCCTGTCGGACCTTTTAAGCGACGCACACAGTTTCCAGACAAGCAGTAACAACAACAGAAATCCACACGTGTAAGCTTCATCACGAAACTTAGTCAAACATTTGTAAGAAGATATTATGCATGAAAATATTTACTATTTTTGTATTGCAATTATTTTTTTTGTCTGAGAGTAAGTCTGGCGATCAAGGCTCCTATAATACATGTAGCGCTACATTTAACCAGTAGAGAGCAATAACATTACACCTTAGGTTTAATTGTGATGAGTCACATACATGTGTGCAATGTTTGATGTGGATTTAGTTTAATTTCTATAGGTGTAAAAACGTCTAAATTTTTTTTGCTAACGTATTAACACTAAACTTTCTATTTTTTTAAATCCAAAATACACAATTGACGTTATAATTTTGTAACGTTTATTTTATGTTTATATTTTCAGTTTTACAACCCTAAATGAAGCAATACGTGTAAAGAAATACAAGTAAGGAATAAAAAAGGATAAAGAGAAGGACCATAAATCCTCAACAAATTAATAGAGTTTCTATTTCTTCACTCTGTTAACTATCTGTTTAGCTGCACACGCTGGAAACGAGTTGCGAGGGCAGAATAAAGAATAATGAAAAAGTGATTGGTGATTTTCCAACTGCAACTGGTGTTTGCATTTCTGCATTTTGTAAATACTCAAATTTTTGCACTGTATTTATTTTTGCACCCGGTCCACTGTGGTCCTTGAGTTGGTGCAAAAACATCAGCAACTTGAAATCTGCGACTGATCCTTCTTTGGTTGCATGGGTATATGTTTGTATATAGATATAGATATATATATATATATATATATATATATATATATATATATATATATATATATATATATATATATATATATATATATATATATATATATATATATATATATATATATATATATATATATATATATATATATATATATATATATATAAATATATATATATATATATATGTATATATATATATATATATACATATATACATATACATATATATATATATACATATAAATATATATACATACATATATATATACATATATACATACATATACATACATATATATATAAATATATATATACATATTTATATACATATATATATATACATATATATATACATATATATACATATATACACACATATATACATATATATACACACATATATATACATATATATACATATGTATATATATATTTATTTATATATATATATATATATGTGTGTGTGTATATATATATATATATATATATATATATATATATATATATATATATATATATATATATATATGGTAAATGGTAAATGGGTTGTACTTGTATAGCGCTTTTCTCCCCCTTTTTAAGGAGCCCAAGGCGCTTTGACAGTATTTCCACATTCGCCCATTCACACACACATTCACACACTGACGGCGGGAGCTGCCATGCAAGGCGCTCACCAGGACCCATCAGGAGCAAGGGTGAAGTGTCTTGCCCGAGGACACAACGAACGTGACTAGGATGGTAGAAGGTGGGGATTGAACCAATAACCCTCAGGTTGCTGGCACAGCCACTCTACCAACTTCGCCACGCCGTATATATAGTCCTGCAATGAGGTGGCGACTTGTCCAGGGTGTACGCCGCCTTCCGCCCGAATGCAGCTAGGATAGGCTCCAGCGACCCCAAAAGGGGCAAGCGGTAGAACATGGATGGATGGATGGATATATATACATATATATATATATATAATTTTTTTTTTTTTTTTTTTTTTGTTGTTTTTTGTTTTTTGAGCAAACCAGCAACACTGCGAGTCACATTAAAAAGATGTGGCTGCTCACATAAGTGACTTAGTTGACCACACGATGAAATGCTGCGGTGTGCCACATTAAGGATGTGGCGGGTCAGAATCGGATTTGAGTTTGACAATGGTGCTCTAATTATTCATGCTCTTACATGAATAATTTAGTTCTGATGTGAAAGGGCAATTGTTAACATGTAGTGGGTGCAATCAATTGTACAGAAACCTCTTCTAAGACAACCTCGACAGTTGTGATCGATTTAATGCCCTGAGAATACAATGACCTGGATGAATGGTTTTCACAGGCGCACTGTATACATCTAGCTGTACATCATAACTGTTCATTATGACCAACCAACATTACAAATACCCATTGAAAATAATAATACGTGTGTGTGTCCATAGTGGCCAACTACAACTTTGACAAGTCCAAGCAGTGCATCGGTGCCATGACAATCGAAATCGACTTCCTGCAAAAGAAGAGTACCGACTCCTCACCTTATGACTCTGACAAGATGGCCGCCGAGTTCATCCAGCTGTTCAACAGCCAGAGCTTCTCTGTCACACAGCAGGTTTGGTTCTTGTTTAATGACGACTGCATGCTTCCGCCAACAAACACACAGTATTTGCTTTTGTTAGAGTTACAGCCTTTTTTTTTTCCAGCTGGTGTTCAGTTTCTGCGACAAACTCTTTGGACTGGTTGTCAAAGATATTGAGGCCATGGATGCCAGCATCCTGAAAGGGGAGGCAGCTTCTGGGAAGAAACCACAGAAGGTACATGTCCATTGGCAGGGCTTTGAGGTTCAAGTTTTTGGATATAAGTAGCTATCAAGGGTTTACTGTCATATATATTGGTAAGCTAATTTTGTTGGTACAGGCCCTTTGCTTTGGTACAGGGACAGTACGAAGTTACAACACGGTAGGGCTGGGCGATATTGCCTTTTTTAAATATCCCGATACGTTTAGGCCATATCAGGATGCACGATATATATATCTCCATATTTTGTCTTAGCCTTGAATGAACACTTTATGCATATATTCACAGCAGTATGATGATTCTATGTGTCTACATAAAACATTCTTGTTCATACTGCATTAATATATGCTCATTTTAAACTTTAATGCAGAGAGGGAAATCACAACTATGTCAATTGACCAAAACTGTATTTATTAAACAGTTATTAAGCAGTGGCACAAACATTCATGCCATTTCAAAACAGAAAGTGCAAGATTGTCAGAGACATTTTAAAACAAGCTATTAGTGCACTTTTGTGCATAATATCACTAAGATGACATGTCAATCAATCAATCAATGTTTACTTATATAGCCCTAAATCACTAGTGTCTCAAAGGGCTGCACAAACCACTACGACATCCTCGGTAGGCCCACATAAGGGCAAGGAAAACTCACACCCAGTGGGACGTCGGTGACAATGATGACTATGAGAACCTTGGAGAGGAGGAAAGCAATGGATGTCGAGCGGGTCCAACATGATACTGTGAAAGTTCAATCCATAATGGATCCAACACAGTCGCGAGAGTCCAGTCCAAAGCGGATCCAACACAGCAGCGAGAGTCCCGTTCACAGCGGAGCCAGCAGGAAACCATCCCAAGCGGAGGCGGATCAGCAGCGCAGAGATGTCCCCAGCCGATACACAGGCAAGCAGTACATGGCCACCGGATCAGACCGGACCCCCTCCACAAGGGAGAGTGGGACATAGAAGAAAAAGAAAAGAAACGGCAGATCAACTGGTCTAAAAAGGGAGTCTATTTAAAGGTTAGAGTATACAAATGAGTTTTAAGGTGAGACTTAAATGCTTCTACTGAGGTGGCATCTCGAACTGTTACCGGGAGGGCATTCCAGAGTACTGGAGCCCGAACGGAAAACGCTCTATAGCCCGCAGACTTTTTTTGGGCTTTGGGAATCACTAATAAGCCGGAGTCCTTTGAACGCAGATTTCTTGCCGGGACATATGGTACAATACAATCGGCAAGATAGGATGGAGCTAGACCGTGTAGTATTTTATACGTAAGTAGTAAAACCTTAAAGTCACATCTTAAGTGCACAGGAAGCCAGTACAGGCGTAATGTGATCAAACTTTCTTGTTCTTGTCAAAAGTCTAGCAGCTGCATTTTGTACCAACTGTAATCTTTTAATGCTAGACATGGGGAGACCCGAAAATAATACGTTACAGTAATCGAGACGAGACGTAACAAACGCATGGATAATGGTCTCAGCGTCTTTAGTGGACAGAATGGAGCGAATTTTAGCGATATTACGGAGATGAAAGAAGGCCGTTTTAGTAACGCTTTTAATGTGTGCCTCAAAGGAGAGAGTTGGGTCAAAGATAATACCCAGATTCTTTACCGTGTCGCCTTGTTTAATTGTTTGGTTGTCAAATGTTAAGAGTTGTATTATTAAATAGAGTTCGGTGTCTAGCAGGACCGATAATCAGCATTTCCGTTTTTTTGGCGTTGAGTTGCAAAAAGTTAGCGGACATCCATTGTTTAATTTCATTAAGACACGCCTCCAGCTGACTACAATCCGGCGTGTTGGTCAGCTTTAGGGGCATGTAGAGTTGGGTGCCATCAGCATAACAGTGAAAGCTAACACCGTATTTGCATATGATGTCACCTAGCGGCAGCATGTAGATGCTGAAGAGTGCAGGACCAAGGACCGAACCCTGGGGAACTCCACACGTTACCTTAACGTAGTCCGAGGTCACATTGTTATGGGAGACACACTGCATCCTATCAGTAAGATAAGAGTTAAACAAAGACAGGGCTAAGTCTGACATACCAATTCGTGTTTTGATACGTTCTAATAAAATATTATGATCGACGGTATCGAAAGCAGCGCTAAGATCGAGGAGCAGCAACATAGATGACGCATCAGAATCCATCGTTAGCAATAGATCATTAGTCATTTTTGCGAGGGCTGTCTCCGTGGAGTGATTTGCCCTGAAACCGGATTGAAAGGTTTCACATAGATTGTTAGACGCTAAGTGTTCATTTAACTGCTCCGCAACAATTTTTTCGAGGATTTTTGAAATAAAGGGAAGGTGAGACACCGGTCGGTAGTTTACCATGAGGTCAGGATGGAGGTTTGGTCTTTTAAGAAGAGGATGAATAACCGCTTTTTTGAATGCTAGGGGAACAGTGCCTGAGGAAAGTGATAAGTTTATAATATTTAGCACTGATGGACCTAATAATACAAAGAGCTCCTTGATCAGTTTCCCAGGAAGAGGGTCAAGTAAACGTGTTGTTTTTTTTATTCCATTTACACGTTGTAACAATTCCTCCAATGTTATTTCCTCAAAACGAGAGAAACTATTTTGGAGGGCAGTATCCGCCGTATATACCATCGTATCAGTGTTAATATCAAAACAACACTAAATTAAAGGGCACTTTTTGTACAGAACGCCACTACAATAGTTTAAAAACAAATAAAGTGCACTTTTGTGCATGATGTCACACAAAATATTTTTATAACTGTCAAATAAAAATGTGCTGCATAATAGGAAATCAAATCGCTATGTGTAGGGTTATTGCGGATGTTTTCTCCTAATGTTGTTAACTATTTGTTTCCTACGGTGTTGATTTTGAAATTGTTGCCCCTGCATTTTGTTGGTATGGCACCGAACGGAGATGTTGACATGCGGAGTAAGCACTTTTCATTCTCGAGCAGGTGACTTTTCAAATGATGCTACACATAAGCAGTAATGCTACTTTTTGTAGTGACGCTTTTGCCGTATACTTGACAAAGTACGGTTGTCTGTTCGACATATTCCCACTTGAAGCCAAACAACTGCCAGACGATAAACCCCCTGCTGTTTTTCTCTGGAATTAATTCTTCCTTCATTTTTTACCAGATTTGCACCTTCTTTCTCTCGTATTACCACTCGCACCACAGCTAACATTAACCATGCCGCTACCTCTCTGCTCCGCGAGGGTGTATATCTATGTGACGTATGTAAAGTACCAATGATTGTCACACACATACTAGATGTGGCGAAATTATTCTCTGCATTTGACCCATCACCCTTGATCACCCCCTGGGAGGTGAGGGGAGCAGTGGGCAGTGCCGCACCCGGGAATCATTTTTTGGTGATTTAACCCCCAATTCCAACCCTTAATGCTGAGTGCCTAACAGGGAGGTAATGGGTCCCATTTTTATAGTCTTTGGTATGACTCGGCCGGGGTTTAAACTCACAACCTACCGATCTCAGGGCGGATACTCTAACCTAGGCCACTGAGTAGGTTAAGAAGTAGGTAAGAAGGTGCGCTTGCTGTCTGTGAGAAGTAAAGACAAGAAAGAGTGGGAAGAGCCTGTAGTGTAATGCCAGCAGCTAAAAGCAACTGCGTGAGAACGAATACTCGAATATCACGATATAGTCATTTTCTATATCGCACAGAGACAGACCCGCGATGTATCGAGTATATCGATATATCGCCCAGCCCTACTACACGGTACACATTGAGTTAAGGTTTGCCATTGTGTAAAGAAATACGGTGTAGGTCGGCTTTTAGCTAGCAAGAGTCATACTGAGTAAAAACCCACTTCTGTCATTAAAGTTTCCTGTTGGGGAACACTTGGCCTTCCTGGTGAAATATGTAACTGGCAAAGACGAGTAGATAAGTAAAAATCAGTGCGCCGCAAATTAAGGTTGCCCGCTATAGACCAGTGCTTCTTAACCTTTTAGACCTTGGGGCACGACTTTCCTGAGTGGTTAGAGTGCGCGCCTTGAGATCAGTTGGTCGTGAGTTGAAACCCCAGCTGAGTCATACTGAAGACTACAAAAATAGGACCCATTACCGCCCTGCTTGGCACTCAGCATCAAGGGTTGAAATTGGGGGTTAAATCACCAAAAAATTATTCCCGGGCGCGGCCACTGCTGCTGCTCACGGCTCCCCTCACCTCCCAAGGGGTAAGGGGGATTGGTCAAATGCAAAGGATAATCTCACCACACCTATTGTGTGTGACAATCATTGGTACTTCAACTTTGTCTTTTAACTCTTCCACTACCAAGTGGCCCAGGGCCCACTCAAACATTGATACTGAATTTGTAATCTTACTCTGGATTTTAATCGTATTCAAATATTTTATCTAACCTGTTAATGGTTTACAACCTTGTGAAATGATATGAAAGCATGTGTCAATCACACAATTTATTATTTATTTGACACAAAACTGAGGCGTAGGTCATGCTGATAAAAAAAATAAAGTACTAACCTAATATACTGCAAAAGAATGGACAGATGAAAAATAAATGTAAATACAATTATGTTGTGCTAAAATGAATAATCAAAATGAATAATGAAAATGTTTCTTTGTGTAAATCAAAATGCAGCTTCACCACTTTAGTCTTAATTTTTGCGCTTAAAACTGACCCTGCCTTTTGGTCCAGACTTCCTCAGTTTGTTTGAGATTGTCATTACTGCCACAAGTGGTGGAAAATTGTACTGTATTAGAACAAATACAAATAGTTGTATTTGGAAAATGAGACGTCCAACGTTGGATGCGCGTTTTTGGTTGGGAAATAACCAAATTTAAATGATCAAATTAACGTCACAACCTAACTTTGAATACATGTAGTCATAAAGCATGTTGTTTCAATGTTGTATTTGTGTTGTAGAATATTACTTGGGAAATGACCAACATTCAATGATCAAATACATGTCAGAATAGGGCTGGGCGATATGGCCTTTTTTTAATATCGCAATATTTTTAGGCCATATCCCGATATACGATATATATTACGATATTTTTCCTCTGATTCTATTGAACACTTGATGCATATAATCACAGCAGTATGATGATTATATGTGTATACATTAAAACATTCTTCTTCATACTGCATTCATATATGCTACTTTTAAACTTTTATGGAGAGTGGGAAATCACAACTAATTCAATTGACAAAAAGTGTATTTGTTAAAGTTATTAAGCAAAGGCACAAACATTCAAGTCATTTCCAAAACATAAAGTGCAAGATTGTCAGAGACATTTTAAGTGTCAAATAAAAATGAGCTGCATAATAGGAAATCAAATATTATTCGTCCTTCACTGTGTGGTAGGTTACGACGAACGTTATGAAATTCTTTTCATTCTCTAGCGAGTGACTTTTTAAATGATGCTACATATTAGCAGTAATGCTATTTTTTATAGCAACGCTTTTGCCCCGCTCTTGACAAATTACGGTTGTCTGTTCGACATATTCCCACTTGAAGCCGAACCACCGCCAGACGATGGACCCCCTTCTGTTTTTATTGGGAATTAAGTCTTCCTTCATTTGTTACCAGATTCGCACCTTCTTTCTCTCGTTTTCCCACTCGTATGGCTACGTTAGCAGCTAACGTAGCCCAGTCTGCTACCTCTCTGTTGGGCGAGGGCGTATACGTATGTGACGTATGACGTTACAGTATGTTACGTATGTAAGAATGTGCGCCTGCTTGTCTGTGAGGAGAGACAGGAAAGAGTGAGAATAGCCTGAAGTGTAATGCCCGCAGCTGAAAGCAACTGCGTGTGAACGTATACTCGAATATTACGATATAGTCATTTTCTATATCACAGAGACAAACCCGCGATATATCGTATATATCGATATATCGCCCAGCCCTATGTCAGAACACAACTTTGAATAAACGTCGTCAAAAAGTATGTCATTTCATTGTTATGTTTGAGTTGCTCAACGTCAGGACCAAATTGAACATCTTCTCAACGTTGTTTCGATGTCTTGTGCCTGCTGGGAAGTGCTTATTAAATTTTAACATAAGTGTAGATAGAACCATGTAAAATAAGCATCTACTAACAAAAAATTATGCAAGTAGATTTATAATAGTTTTAAGAAAATGATACAACTGGAAAAGACGGCGGAATATATTACCGCATTTGTCAGCAACCAAATTAGAAGCCTTTGTAACCTGTTTCAAATGGTTCTATTATCATTTATCCATCCATTTTCTACCGCTTATTCCCTTTGGGGTTGCGGGGGGCGCTGGTGCCTATCTCAGCTACAATCGGGCAGAAGGCGGGGTACACCCCGGACAAGTCGCCACCTCATCGCAGGGCCAACACAGATAGACGGACAACATTTACACTCACATTCACACACTAGGGCCAATTTAGTGTTGCCAATCAACCTATCCCCAGGTGCATGTCTTTGGAAGTGGGAGGAAGCCAGAGTACCCGGAGGGAACCCACGCATTCACGGGGAGAACATGCAAACTCCACACAGGAAGATCACGAGCCCGGGATTCAACCCAGGACTACTCAGGACCTCTGTATTTTGAGGCAGACGCACTAACCCCTTTGCCACCGTGAAGCCTATTATCATTTATATGGCAAATAATATATCATGAAATATATAATCATCAAAAAAGGATGCAATATATTACACAATACAGATTTTAGACCACATCGCCCATCCTCGCTCCCAATGTTCCGTAGAGCAGTGGTTCTCAACCTTTTTTCAGTGATGTACCCCCCTGTGAACATTTTTTTAATTTAAGTACCCCCTAATCAGAGCAAAGCATTTTTGGTTGAAAAAAAAAGAGATAAAGAAGTAAAATACAGCACTATGTCATCAGTTTCTGATTTATTATATTGTATAACAGTGCAAAATATTGCTCATTTGTAGTGGTGTTTCTTGAACTATTTTGAAAAAAAGATATAAAAATAACTAAAAACTTGTTGAAAAATAAACAAGTGATTCAATTATAAATAAAGATTTCTACACATAGAAGTAATCATCAACTTAAAGTGCCCTCTTTGGGGATTGTAATAGAGATCCATCGGGATTCATGAACTTAATTCTAAACATTTCTTCACAAAAAAAGAAATCTTTAACATCAATATTTATAAGAACATGTCCACAAAAAAATCTAGCTGTAAACACTGAATTGTTGCATTTCTTTTCACAGTTTATGAACCTACATTCATATTTTGTTGAAGTATTATTCAATAAATATATTTATAAAGGATTTTTTAATTGTTGCTATTTTTACAATATTTTTAAAAAATCTTACGTATCCCTTGGCATACCTTCAAGTACCCCCAGGGGTACGCATACCCCCATTTGAGAACCACTGCAGTAGAGAATAGAGTGACAAGCTGAAACTATTGATACTGTACTTCATGTGTCCACTTGATGTCACTGTTGGTTTACTTTTCCCCTTTTCCTTCTGCCACCAAATGACAGTTCATGTTTTATTTATTAATGATAAGCTTTTCTCTACCAAACGGAAGATGGTGTCACGTTTTATTGCCTGCTTATTTTCACTTTGAAATCATCTGCCTTTCTGCGCCAAAAGAGCACAGATGAAAAATATTGTAAAGACGCAATGACAAAATCATGGTAAACATTATTTGTCATAAATCTGGTTTTACTCCACCGATTTTCACCATGTAGATAGTTTGAACTGTGCATTTTTGAGTGTCTCTGTGGCTGCATTTTTTGCATCTTTGAGGTCAAAGAGCCCTCAATTGGTCAAGACTAATGTGTCCTTTTTTTCTCCCTTTGGCAGATTGACGTCGGGCTCCTTGTGGGTAACAGCCAGGTGATTTTTGAGAAGGCAGAGAGCTCATCCTTGACACTTGTTGGTACGTTCCTTATTTGAAAAAAAACAAAAAACAGGTAATTCAAATGAAGACGTCTGTTTATCTGTTCTAATTATATAACTATGATACAATTAGGACACTGGAATGGCTATACTACTTACTGCCAGAAGATAGCAGCAAGACCACGCTGTGTGAATAAGATTAGAACTAACACAAACATCTAATACTGATAAATAATAACTAAAGTCTTTGAAGCTAAAATGAGCCTGTTAAATGTGTGGGATTTTTTTTTCTCATAAATAAATCCTAGTATGACTATAATCATGTATCTCAATGGTGTGATGTTGGTGCATCATAAACAGTGGAACCTCCATTTAAGAACTAAATTGAGTTCTAAACAGGCTTTGTAAATCTAAAAAATAATATAGTGAAGCAAATTTCTTCATAAGAAATCAAATAAGTATTAATAACGGATTCCAGCCTTGACAAAAGTCTATATTTTAGTGAGAGTTTATATACTTTGGACCCATTATAAAGTGTTATACAGTGCTGTATATCAAACAAACATAACAAATGGAAATGAATTTTGACACCACCTTCTGATTGGTAGAGAAAAGCTTATCATTAATTAAATAAAACATAATGGATCAAGTTTGTCTTTATCAACATCCTGTTTGTGCTGCTCTGCCAACACGCGCACACTCACATAAGTCCCTTTGGTGCCCTCACAAACCATCAGAAATGACAAAAGTCCTTAATTTTAACAACTGCACTGCTACAATGATAAACATTTAAAAAAGTAAATTCCACTTACAAACCCCGTTTTCATATGTGTTGGGAAATTGTGTTAGAGGTAAATAAAAATAGAATACAATGATTTGCAAAACCTTTTCCACCCATATTCAATTGAATGCACTACAAAGACAAGATATTTGATGTTCAAACTCATAAACTTTATTTTTTGCAAACAATAATTAACTTAGAATTTCATGGCTGCAACACGTGCCAAAGTAGTTGGGAAAGGGCATGTTCACCACTGTGTTACATCACCTTTTCTTTTAACAACACTCAATAATGTTTGGGAACTGAGGAAACTAATTGTAGAAGCTTTGAAAGTGGAATTATTTTCCATTCTTGTTTTGTGTAGAGCTTCAGTTGTTCAACAGTCTGGGGTCTCCGCTGTCGTATTTTAGACTTCATAATGCGCCACACATTTTTGATGGGAGACAGGTCTGGACTGCAGGCGGGCAAGGAAAGTACCCGCACTCTTTTTTTTACAAAGCCCCGCTGTTTAACACGTGCTGAATGTGGCTTGGTATTGTCTTGCTGAAATAAGCAGGGGCGTCCATGAAAAAGACGGCGCTTGGATGGCAGCATATGTTGTTCCAAAACCTGTATGTACCTTTCAGCATTAATGGTGCCTTCACAGATGTGTAAGTTACCCATGCCTTGGGCACTAATGCACCCCCATACCATCACAGATGCTGGCTTTTAAACTTTGTGTCGATAACAGTCTGGATGGTTAGTTTCCCCTTTGGTCCGGATGACACGATGTCAAAAATTTCCTAAAAACATTTTGAAATGTGGACTCATCAGACCACAAAACACTTTTCCACTTTGCATCAGTCCATCTTAGATGATTTCGGGCCCAGAGAAGCCGGCGGCGTTTCTGGATGTTGTTGATAAATGACTTTCGCTTTGCATACTAGAGCTTTAACTTGCACTTAAAGGTGCCCCGACAAACTGCATTTAGTGACAGTGGTTTTCTGAAGTGTTCCTGAGCCCATGTGGTGATATCCTTTAGAGATTGATGTCGGTTTTTGATACAGTGCCGTCTGAGGGATCGAATGTCACGGTCATTCAATGTTGGTTTCCGGCCATGCCGCTTACGTGGAGTGATTTCTCCAGATTCTCTGAACCTTTTGATGATATTTTGGACTTTATGGAATTTCTTGCAATTGCACTTTGATAAACGTTGTTCTTAAACTGTTTGACTATTTGCTCACGCAGTTGTGGACAAAGGGGTGTATCTCGCCCCATCCTTTCTTGTGAAAGACTGAGCATTTTTTGGGAAGCTGTTTTTATACCCAATCATGGCACCCACCTGTTCCCAATTAGCCTGCACACCTGTGGGATGTTCCAAATAAGTGTTTGATGAGCATTCCTCAACTTTATCAGTATTTATGGCCACCTTTCCCAACTTCTTTGTCACGTGTTGCTGGCATCAAATTCTAAAGTTAATGATTATTTGCAAAAAAAAAAAAGTTTATTAGTTTGAACATCAAATATGTTGTCTTTGTAGCATATTCAACTGAATATGGTTGAAAATGATTTTCAAATCATTGTATTCCGTTTATATTTACATCTAACACAATTTCCCAACTCATATGGAAACGGGGTTTTTACATTAGTATCAGCAAAGAGGAGCTGATGTGAGAGAGTGTGTGAGCTTCCTACTTCACTGGGAAATTAAGTCTGCTTTGGAATTCTTTTACAGAAAAAGTCTGGTTTTGATTGATTGATTGAAACTTTTATTAGTAGATTGCACAGTACAGTACATATTCCATACAATTGACCACTAAATAGTAACACCCAAATAAGTTTTTGAACTTTTTTAAGTCCAGGTCCACGTTTACCATTCATTGGCCTCATCACAATTAAAACTTTCTGCTTTATTTTTGGGTTCTTCCAATTTTTATGCTTGTATGCTTTTAAATCTAAACTGAGAGCATTTGAAGCATGCTTTGTTGTCTGTATTTGTTTTAGTTGATGTCCATCCTGTCATTTTAATGTGGAATGTGAATGTATTTTTTTGTGTAACTTTGCTCCATCTTGGCTAGGACTCCTTTGAAAACAGGTTTTCAGTCTCAATTGAATTTGTTCCTTGGTTAAATAAAGGTTATATACATTTTTTTTATAAAAACACATTAATGTACTCTTTGCAAATTGTCACACCTATGCATCATGTTTTGTTTTGTCATGTAATGTTTTTGATTTAGGACATTCAGTCACGTTTTGTACTTCCTGGTTTTGTTTGCTACCATGCCAACTCATTAGTTTTCAACTGTCACGTCCCTGTTCTCAGCCTCACACCTGTTTTCACTAATGATCAGAACTATTTAAGTCACTCTTTTTCTTGTCATCGTCCTGGGATCCTCACACTCGCACGCACCCTACCCATGCTGTTCAAACCTTCACGTCCTAGTCCACAGTTCCATGCCGTGTATGTTTTTTTGTATTTATGCCATTGTGCTAGTTTTGTTTTGTTTGTATATAGTCATGCCATTGTGCTGTTTTGTTTTAAGTATAGTATAGATTTTTATCCGCCACAGAGCGCGTCCTTGGTTTGCCTTTTTGTAGTTTGTTTGTTTATTTAATAAATCATGTACTTACATTCATGCCTGACTAGTACCACATCATCCTTGCATCGAGGAAGCACAAACAATCCATGTCAAAGCCTGACAGAAGGATCCCAGCAAAAGGGCTTCCTTGCAAATGATGTGGAAGAAATATTCCTCACGGAAGCGGACAAACAGGAGATGTTCCTGCGGCTCGTCGCGGACGCTCAGCCATGGGCGCACGAGGACAAAGAGGAGTTGAGCGATGAAGAGCTTCCTCCCGGCGCGGCAGAAGCATGGAGCCAACTGTTGACGAAAATGGCGGATGCTGGGGCTGGGGCTGGGAGCTTGTGGGTTGGTTCTGGCCGGATGAGGTTCCAAGCCACAACGACCAGCACGTCCCCCACCTCCAGTTTGTCGGCCGATTAAGCCGCAACTTCCAGCGAGGCCACCAGCACCAAGTCCAAGATCGAGTCCAAGTCCACGTCAACCTCTGAGTCCAAGTCCACGTCAACCTCCGAGTCCAAGGCCACGTCAACCTCCGAGTCCAAGTCCACGTCAACCTCCGAGTCCAAGTCCACGTCAACCTCCGAGTCCAAGTCCACGTCAACCTCCGAGTCCAAGTCCACGCCAAAGTCTAAGTCCACGCCGCCAAGTGCCCCCAGTGGCAGCTCCACGAAGCCAAGTGCTCCCAGTGGCAGCTCCAGGAAGCCAAGTGCCCCCAGTGGCAGCTCCACGAAGCCAAGTGCTCCCAGTGGCAGCTCCACGAAGCCAAGTGCCCCCAGTGGCAGCTCCACGAAGCCAAGTGCTCCCAGTGGCAGCTCCAGGAAGCCAAGTGCCCCCAGTGGCAGCTCCACGAAGCCAAGTGCCCCCAGTGGCAGCTCCACGAAGCCAAGTGCCCCCAGTGGCAGCTCCACGAAGCCAAGTGCCCCCAGTTGCAGCTCCACGAAGCCAAGTAGATTTTTACCCGCCACAGAGTGCGTCCTTGGTTTGCCTTTTTGTAGTTTGTTTGTTTATTTAATAAATCATGTACCTGAATTCACGCCTGGCTCGTCCTGTAATCCCTCTGCGTCGAAGGAGCACACACAATCCGTGTCCAAGCCAAGTTATGACACAAATAGTCTTTTGCTTTAAAGTCCACAGCGATTCTCTCTTTTCCACGCTGGTCTGTTGTCTTTTTGGCAATCTTAAGTTAGTAAAATGGACAAAACTTGTCAAATGGCGAAAAAACACAGAAAAGGCACACACACTAAAGCACCGAGTCGTAACTAGTAGTGTACTGAAATGTGCAGCAAGTGACGTGGAGTGCTCTGCCTCCCCAAAAAGGCTGCACTCTGCTTTTTGCCTGCAGGCAGGTCATAAATTCAATGAACGAAGTGTTCGTACACAGAGACATTGTTCCCACTTGGAGGCACATTAGACTGCATCCAAAAAGTTTGTGAATCGAAAAAGTTCTCAAATAGAGGTGTTCGCAAATTGAGGTTCCACTGTATTCTTAAAGATTTATAGGTGCTTCATTTGTTTACCTTTTTTTAAATTACCTTTAAGGTAAGGCAAAGACAAAAGAAGCACGCCAGTCAATCATCAACCCAGACTGGAACTTTGAGAAAATGGGAATTGGAGGTCTGGACAAGGAATTTTCTGACATTTTCCGCAGAGCCTTTGCCTCTCGAGTCTTCCCTCCAGACATCGTGGAGCAGATGGGTGAGAAATGACCGTCTTTCTATCTCTCTGGCATACATCGTACACCGGTTTTGGGTTTGATTTTGCTCCTTGATTCTGTCCAGGTTGCAAGCACGTGAAGGGAATCCTTCTTTTCGGACCCCCAGGATGCGGTAAAACCCTCATGGCCAGGCAGATCGGTAAAATGCTTAATGCCCGCGAGCCGAAGATCGTCAACGGTCCAGAAATCCTCAACAAGTACGTGGGAGAGTCCGAGGCCAACATCCGCAAGTTGTTCGCTGATGCAGAGGAGGAGCAGAAGCGGGTGTGTAACTATGCTTTTTATTTCAATATGAAAAATAGATTGTACAACGATGGGATTGAACTATTGTGACAATATCCAAAACTAGCTGGGAGCCAACAGCGGACTTCACATCATCATCTTTGATGAGCTGGATGCTATTTGCAAGCAGAGAGGCACAGGGGCTAGCAGCACAGGCGTACACGATACTGTGGTCAACCAGCTGCTGTCCAAGATTGATGGTGTGGAGCAACTTAATAACATCTTGGTCATTGGTAAGTAACACCCTTGCGATAAGACAATGTATAGTTCTGAAACAGTCTTTTCATTATGTACATGACAAGTCCTTTTATTTTAGTTTATCTTGTCAAATGCCTCAACATGTCATTAACCTGTTTAACCCTCAAGGGACAAAGACTGACTTTTTTGTCTTTCAGTAAGTTCTTGTTGTATTTTTGGTCATAATTCTGTTTTGTTACACCATTTTTTTTAATGTTAAATTTAAAGTTTAAATGCCTAATTCTGGTACAGGTCTAGGACACACTGGCAGTTATTTGACAGAACAGGTTTTTTTCAAAAAGGTATAAAAACATTTTTGCTGAAATCTCAATCAACTTCAGCCTAAACAAACAATACCAAACCTGTAATTTTTTTTAACCCTTCGAATGCATTTTGATCCAATTGTGTCACAATTGTCAATTAGTATAAATTGGAAAATAAGCAATTTTAAATATTTTAACCTGTGACATTATCTGATCAAAATAAATAAATAAATGATAAATGAGTTGTACTTGTATAGCGCTTTTCTACCTTCAATGTACTCAAAGCGCTTTGACACTACTTCCACATTTACCCATTCACACACACATTCACACACTGATGGAGGGAGCTGCCATGCAAGGCGCCAACCAGCACCCATCAGGAGCAAGGGTGAAGTGTTTTGCTCAGGACACAATGGCCGTGACGAGGTTGGTACTCGTTGGGGATTAAACCAGGGACTCGCGGGTTGCGCACGGCCACTCTCCCACTGTGCCACGCCATGCCTTCCTCAATGTCAGAATTACTTTATTGTTTTAGGACTTAAGTTTAAAAAAATTTAGCAGTATAACTAAAAAAAATATACATCCAAAATATTTTTACACCCTTCAAAAACTTGGTCACTTGTATTTCAAGTTTGAAGATAATTAAATCGAATGTCCACAAAGGGTTAAATCCACCAACTCATCAAGTGTTCTTTCTTTGTTCTTCTTGTTATTAAAACGTGTGTGCATAAGCAAAATGTTGACACACAGTAGCTAAAGTCCACATGGGCAATTTCCCGCTTCAGACTTCCCTAAGGGGCGCCGCAAGGATGAAGGGGGAAAAGATTGACATTCATATTGCGCTGCCTTCATTTGCACACAGGATATGCGTGTAAGATGGCCGTCATTTACATGCAGGACAACGGCGCCCCAGAGTCTCATAAATATTGCTGCGAGCTTGAGGGAACGGTTAGAGGCTTCAATGTGCTTAAGGAAGCACTCTTTGATTTGTTGATAGCAGATTAGCAAGCAATCACAAAGCACTGCAACCACACTGCATAAAGAAATGGAGGTGTCATCAACGCAAACCACTATCTCTCTCACGGAGTGATCAACACAAACACATTGCTCGCTGGCAAACAACCACTAAGACGACGCATGGCACAGCATAGACGGGCAACAAACTCTTCTGGCCTAGACTCAGCTGTCTATCTGCACCTCAGGGAGAAGCAGCACTCCTTTGAAAAAAAAAAAAAAGTACAGATTCTGGACAGGCAGGACGGATGGTACGAAAGAGGAGTGAGGAAAGCCGTCTAATCAAGGTTGAAAAACCATTCCTGAACAGAGGACACTACCTCTTTCTCACATACAAAATCCTTTCATCCATCCATCCATTTTCTACTGCTTATTCCCTTTGGGATCGCGGGGGGCGCTGGTGCCTATCTCTGCTACAATCGGGCGGAAGGCCACACTCTGGACTTTCAACCATTTGTAAAAGACTCTGCAATTTAGCCTTCAACAAATAACAGGAGGTACATGCTATTTGTTTACAACTGAATAGAATGCTATCGTGGGGGATTCTGACTATTTTGGACTGGTAGAAGTCGATCCACAGCTATCGTTCTGCCACATAATACCTCTGAAATAACATTTCAAAGCTTTGGCAGTAGGATTGCTTGTTTGCATCAAACCAGTAGTTTTTCTCACTCCAATAGGTCGAAACCATCCTTGCCCAGGCACACCCTCTTGTTTTGGAGTATAAATATTTGGGGTTTTGGCACCAGCTGTTAGACCAGGGGTAGGGAACCTATGGCCCTAGGGCCAGACGTGGCTCTTTTGATGACTGGATCTGGCTCCCAGATAAATCTTAGCTGGCATTGCTTAACATGATAAGTAATGAATAATTCCGCTGATAATCACAGTGTTTAAAATAACGTTCAAAAGATAAGACTTTCTCATGCATTTTAATCCAATCATCCATTTTCTATCGCACCTGTTCAAGAAGTCGCATTAATGGTAAGAAGTATTATATTTATTATTGGTTAGTGAATTATATTTATATAGCGCTTTTTCTCTAGTGACTCAAAGCACTTTACATTGTGAAACCCAATATCTAATTTACATTTAAACCAGTGTGGGGGGCACTGGGAGCAGGTGGGTAAAGTGTCTTGCCCAAGGACACAACGGCAGTGACTAGGATGGCGGATGCGGGGATTGAACCTGGAACCCTCAAGTTGCTGGCACGGCCACTCTACCATTCGAGATGTACTGCTCCAATAATAACGTTATTAAAAAGAATAAGAGACTTATTATTCTCTAAAAATGTTGGTCTTCCTTAAAAATGCACGCATTTAATAGTATTCAGTGTCCAAAAATATTATATGGCTCTCACAGAAATACATTTTTTAATATTTGGCTTTCATGGCTCTCTCGGCCAAAAAGGTGCCGCACCCCTGTGTTAGACTCTTATGACCAATATAAGTCCTAAGACAAGACATAATCAATGTAATTCTAAATAACCATTCATTAATTTGAAAACATGAGTATTTATTGTACCACTAAATCGCAACTTTAAACATATTAAAAAAAAAAATGGATGTAAATTACTAACAAATAAATCACAACAAGTAAAATAATAATAATAATAACATAATAATAACAATACATACGTTTAAATAACAGTGGCAAAATAAATACACATACAATTCAGTTTTTCTATTTAAATAGTTTTTAATCCGTTATTTTTACTTTTTACACTTATTTTACCACCATAGAGTGAAATCAAATTACAATTGTGCAATACATCTTTTGACAATTTTGACCCATATTTTAGGTCAAAGAATAATAATTTTGTAAATCTATCAATAAGTACTTAAAGTACATTATACATGTCAGTCAGACCGGATCTGGCGCACCGCGCTATTATTGTGAAAGGGGGGGGAAAGTGTGCTGTGCTGTTTTTTTTTAACTCGACAAGAAAAGAAGCTCACTTGAAGCTGTTAAAAAAAAAAAGTTGTGACCACTGTTTGTAAGTTTATGTTTCATAGATGATGTCATTCACAACAAGTCAAAGTAGAAAACCTGTGTTGTGAGTATATGGATTGTCCTTTTTAGCTTTAGCTTCGTAGTTTAGTTTTCAAATGATCGTCTCGACATTCACATTGTTTATCACTTAGGGATGGAGTATGTCGGGGATGAATGAGCACTACCGGACACAGTATTTTATCGAACGAATGTTTTTTCTCCTCACATTGACAACATTTCGCTTCCATTTATGTCAAATTCCCTGAAATAATGCCTTAATTTTTTGTCGAGTTTAGTGATTATTGGTTAGGCATACAAGCGCTGTGTCAAATAAAAAAAAGCAACCATAGTGACTTCCCAAACCTATACTAGACGTGCTTTTTAGTCAATCGCGTCTCATCGGTTTTTGCACGCACAATACGCAGCCCTTTAATCTTTTTTTTAATTGTATTTTCAGAATGGTGAGAAGCCATAATGAAAATCAAAACTAAAATGTTATTAATTGTCCAGCCCTACCACATCAGTATGCAAAAGTCAGCAATCTTATCATAATTTTGTGCTTTTTCTGTTCTTTACTAACACGACTTGTTCGCTTCTTACTAGGAATGACCAACAGACCAGACCTGATTGATGATGCCCTCATGAGACCAGGCAGGTTTGAAGTCAAGATGGAAATTGGTGAGTGTTGCACGACCTTTTATATTGAGCTCATAATCTGTGTTTTTTTATTTTCGTAATAGCTCGATATCTGCGATAAAATTGAACATTGCATTTGAAAAGAATCTTGAGTGCATCTGTACCACTGAATATTCTCGACATTCGTTCAAACAACTCAAGTCAATTTAGTTGTATGCACTCTTTATAATTGCAAAAACTATTGTCATTTGGAGGGTTTTGTTGGATTAAAACCCTTTAAAATATAAACCCAAGTAATATTAAAGATGGAAATTAAAATAAAAGAAAATTTAAGAGACCAAAGTCAAAATTGGAGATGGAAAAGAGAGTGCAGGCTTAAACTAACTATGTGTTTGCTGAATGCATGCTAATTAGCATAACCCACCTTTTGTAAAGCACACTAGGGATGTCACGGTATTAAAATCTCAGGGTACGATATCATCCCAGCATTAAGACCACAATACAATATTATTGTGATATATGTCCAAAATGTCATAGTGTGTAAAATGAAGTGGCAGGAATGTTGAGGATAAACACGCTTAGTGTAGTTGAACACAAACATCATCCTAAAATGTTCTAATCATATTTAGTACTACAAATAAATCGTGTTGGAACATCCACTGTCCCTCTCAACTTTTACTTACTGAGAAGCAGTGTCCTCTACAGTGGACATTTTTTGATCTCAGTTTGGAAAATGGAGTTTCTCAGAAAAGCTCACTCGCATTTTCACTTTTAATAATGTCAAAACCTCAGAAATTAACGTTTAGCTTTGCCGGCTTCATCTTTTCCGCGGGTGATGGTAGCTAATCACGTAGCTTCGGTGTGCGGCAGGTGTCAGCTGTGATTTAACCCATGGGCGCTCCCAGGCTTACCAGTCACTTCTGTCGTTAAGTTAAGTTAAGTTAAGTTAAAGTACCAATGGTTGTCACACACACACTAGGTGTGGTGAAATTTGTCCCCTTGATTACCCCCTGGGAAGTGAGGGGAGCAGTGGGCAGCAGCGGTGGCCACGCCCGGAAATCATTTTGGTTATTTAACCCCCAATTCCAACCCTTGAGGCTGAGTGCAAACAGGGAGGAAATGGGTGACATTTTCATAGTCTTTTGTATGACTCGGCCGGGGGTTTGAACTCACAACCTACCGATCTCAGGTAAGGTCTCAAGTCATACGTCAGCATCATCGTCTTCTGCCCAGGTCTCCCTGATGAGAAAGGTCGCGTGCAGATCCTCACTATTCACACCAACAAAATGCGAAACTTCAACCTGCTGGCTGGCGATGTCAACATACCAGAGCTGGCAGCTGAAACCAAGAACTTCAGCGGTGCGGAGTTGGAGGGGCTGGTCAGGGCCGCGCAGTCCACTGCCATGAACCGACACATCAAGGTCAGTCTGGCAGTAATCACATTTCTATTTATTTCTTGATGCACCATTTTAATGATTCCATTTCAATTCAGGTTTTATTGCTGCAATAAGTAATAATAATTACATTTAATAATAATCAAATTTACTGAAGGTTCTTTATCAAATTATTGTATATACTACACAAAGTGAAAACAAGACTATACTGGGCTTTATGGGTGCTCAAAAAATAAATTCACATCCAAATTGTGATTTAATTTTTTCCAATTCTAAATCAATTCATCATTTTCAAGACTCGATTGAAAAAAAAATTATATATTAGATTAGATTAGATTAGATTAGATAGTACTTTATTCATTCCGTCAGGAGAGTTCCTTCAGGAAAATTACAATTTTCAGCACAATCCCATTCAAGATCAGACAAACATTACAGGGAGACAGAACAGGATCGCTGACGGGTCTGCCGGCTTCCAGCGCCCCTTACAAAAAAAGATGAGATACAGGTAAACAAGGGGGGGTGGGGGGGGGGGGGGGATAGAAGATTAAAATGAAATTAAAAAAAATCGGTCTTAGCCTGGGCCTTGGAGAGGGGGTGCATATATATATATATATGCATATATATATATATTCATATATATATGAATATGTATATATCCATTTTCTACCGCTAATTCCTATATATATAGATATATTTTATTTTGTTCCCAATTTATATTCCTTACATACATTCATATACATACATACATACATACACACATATATATATATATATATATATATATATATATATATATATATATATATATATATATATATATATTTTATAATTTTTTTTTATTATTGATACTGTTTTTTTTTAACAATTCTATTCGATTCCTGAGGTAATGATTCGATTCAGAATTTATTCTTGATTCAACTTGACTCTTAATTCAAACTGATTTTTACAATGTATTTTTTGGTGCAATAATTTTAATTAAACTTTTTCCAAACAGGTTACAGGTTTGAAAAGCTCCTTCTGGTTGCAGGGAGATCTTTTAGAAACCTATTTGTAAAAATTTATTATTTATTAAAAAAAAAAAAAGTATAGCTATATAACATGCATAGTGTACAGCCCTTTGTTTTTCAACTGTCGTTTTTAAAAGGCTTTATATGTTGGGTCTCGCTCGCATGGTTTCCCCAAGGTGCAGAAGTGGGAGGACGACGCGCTTTTAATAATTCTTACCACAGGATATATAATCAAAGCAGCATACCGCTGGGAACATACAAGATGCTCGATGTTAGCTTCAGCTTAGCAAAGTCATAAAGAAAGTTTATAGCATAGAGTTAAAAATACAAAAACTAGAGAGTAGCGTGAAGCCAAACAAAGTGACACATGTAGTGAAACAAGACTGTCAGACTGGACAAATAATGAGGGAGGTCTACCGTATTTTTCGGATTATAAATCGCAGTTTTTTTTCATAGTTTGGCCAGGGTGCGACATATACTCCCGAGTGACTTATGTGTGAAATTATTAACACTGTATTACTGTAAAATATTAAATAATATTTATCTCATTCGCAGAAAAGACGAAGAAAATGTCAACAATCGTCACACACACGTCAGCAATCGTCCCATACACGTCAACCAATAAGATCTCGGCAGGGGAGGGTCATGGCAGAAGTGCATTGTAGGTCATGGGATGCTAACCGCAATATTCTATTTGCTACTTCCGTAGCTATTAAAATGGATCATTTCAACGTTGGCGGTAACTTATAAAACTGAGAAGGGCTGATGAAAATTGGCACCGAAAAGGAAATCATGTTCTGCAGATTACAAGCTGGACGTAGTGAAATATGCAGCAGAAAACGACAAGAGGAAGTGGCGCATACCTTTGGAGTTGGCAGAGTTGTTTAGAAGCGACATCGAGGAAGAAGATTTCATGGGATTCATCAGTTAGGAGTGACAGATTGTTTGGTAAACGTATAGCATTTTCTATATGTTATAGTTATTTGAATGACTCTTACCATAATATGTTACGTTAACATACCAGGCACCTTCTCAGTTGGTTATTTATGCCTCATATAACGTACACTTAATCAGCCTCTTGTTTACTATTCTTTATTTATTTTAAATTGCCTTTCAAATGTCTATTCTTGGTGTTGGATTTTATCAAATAAATTTCCCCAAAAAATGCGACTTATACTTATACTCCAGTATATATGTTTTTTTCCTTCTTTATTATGCATATCCGGCCGGTGCGCCTTATACTCTGGAGCGACTTATTATCTAAAAAATGCGGTATATTGATAGCTCTTTGATTACTGATCAGTAGCAGGTGAGCGTCCCGACACTAAACAGAGGCAGGTGAAGAGAATCAGCACCCTTAACAAAATAAACTAAAACTCAATAGGGTACTGAAAACAGAAAATGACAATATCTTAAGGATATAACAAACTAAACATAACATGACCCGGCAAATGAATCATGACATTGTAAATAAAGTTATTTGTATATACAGTTGTGATCAAAATTATTTAACCCCCACACAATTTTGGTGTTTTAGCAAGTTGGACATTTATTCCGTATTTTGTTTATAGTCATATCAAATAAAGATGCATTAAATAGACAAATGCAACTTGAATTACAACATTATATTTTGTGACATACCAAACAGTGTCATTTCTCTCGATATCTCATTGACAATATTATTCAACCCCTTGAAGATCATACCTCTTAAGAACAGAATTTGAATAAGGTCTTTTCAATCAGGTGTTGAAAACATCTGTAGATGTGATTAAAACCATAACGAGCAACAAATAAACTGATTGAAGTGACGTGAATTATATTTATATAGCGCTTTTCTCTAGTGACTCAAAGCGCTTTACATAGTGAAACCCAATATCTAAGTTACATTTTAACCAGTGTGGGTGGCACTGGGAGCAGGTGGGTAAAGTGTCTTGCCCAAGGACAAAACGGCAGTGACTAGGATGGCAGAAGTGGGATTCGAACCTGCAACCCTCAAGTTGCTGGCACGGCCACTCTACCAACCGAGCTAAGACTGTGGCGCTCAGCTTCTTGTAGATGGTCGATGGTGTATTTGCAACATGGTGAAGTCCAGGGAGTGGTCAAAGAAGTCAAGAGAGGAGGTAATTTCTCTTCATAAGAAAGGATATGGATATAATAAAATAGCAAAGACATTACACATTCCAAGAGACACAGTTGGGAGCATAATTCGCAAGTTTAAAGCTAAAGGCACAGTGGAAACACTACCTGGGCGTGGTAGAAAGAGGATGCTGTGTGCAACTGCTGTCCGGTGTTTGAAGCATACAGTGGTGAAAAATCCCCGGGTAACAGCTGAGGAACTACAACAGGACATTGCAGAGGGGGGAACGCAGGTTTTGTCCCAGACAATAAGGCGCGCATTACGAGATGAAGGTCTCCATGCCAGAACTCCAAGGCGCACCCCACTTCTGACTACCAGGAACAAGAAAAACAGACTCCAGTATGCCAAAAATCATCTAGACAAACCCCAAAGGTTTTGGGAAACTGTTCTATGGAGTGATGAGACAAAACTGGAACTCTTTGGGCCTATGAATCAACTTTATGTCTGGAGGAGAAAAAATGAAGCTAACAAAGAAAATAACACCTTTCCTACTGTTAAGCATGGTGGGGGGTCAATCATGCTCTGGGGCTGTTTCTCTGCCTCAGGTACCGGGAATCTCCAGCGCGTTCAAGGCATTATGAATTCTGTTTCCTAGCAGGATATATTAGCTGCAAATGTCATGAAGTCAGTGACGAAGCTGAGGCTTGGGAGACGTTGGACCTTCCAACAGGACAACGATCCCAAGCATACCTCCAAATCAACATCAGAGTGGTTGCAGAAGAAGGGCTGGAAGACTCTGGAGTGGCCTTCACAGTCGCCAGACCTAAATCCTATAGAATACCTGTGGTAGGACTTGAAGAAGGCAGTTGCAGCACGCAAGCATGGCCGGCTCTACGCAGGGGCAAGAGGGGGCAGAGCCCCCTTAAATAAATGTCTTGCCCCCTCAAATCAAAATTTGAGAAATCAAATTTAAATAAACTCACAAAATTACTACATTACAAGTTGACAAAATTATCTGCACTAGCGGAAAAATCCGCCGAAAAAGGGACACCCACGATATATTAGTGTCGGCTTCCCTCTCATCCCTCCCTCCGCTGTGCGTGTATTCAACATTCCACAGGCTGCGCAGCAGACACACACCCGCACACACCCCTCCGCCCTCAGTAAACATCCAATCACTGTTGCAGTATGAAAGTAAAAGAAAAGGAAAAGTTGTCTACATTTATCATATACTTGTTAGGACGGGTGTATTTGTGTAGTCTTATCCGTCATAAACACGTTTATCGTCGCGGACTTTCGGTGCTACGGAGTTCCTTTTTATTTTTTTTATTTTTTTTTACAACTTGACGAGAGCAGTGACAGCGGAGGCTCTGAGCAGCAGTGGTTTGGAAGGCAGAGAGCCTCCACTGTCCCTGTAACAAGCTAAAAGTCATTTATGATGCTGTTAATGAGGGTAAAAATGAAGCATAAGGTATATACCCTGCTTAGCAGTCCTCCTCTGCTGTCCTCTGTCCAGAGCGGAGTCCCTAGCAACGGCCCGTTTTACTTAGCAACGGTCTGGCAATCGACTGCAGGAATTCTTTTTCTGTTGTTTTTCTTGTAATTCTACATAGTCAACCTTTAATGTTTCAATCTATATTTTGTAATAAACAAATTATAAGTTTCATTTGATATGACCAAGACACCTAAAAACAAAAACACTGCCGTTTTCATCAATTTACAAGCTAGTGGGCAACACACATACATTGGAGTGAATGAATTTTGTGCCCAGATGAGTGCCCACGTCCACTGCATGTGACAAACTGAAGACAAGTGACTTCTGTCGGACAGACTCCTACATAAAGCCCCGCCCCAGGCTGTAGTGAAGTGAAGTGAAATTGTATTTATATAGCGCTTTTTCTCTAGTGACTCAAAGCGCTTTACATAGTGAAACCCAATATCTAATTTTTACATTTAAACCAGTGTGGGTGGCACTGGGAGCAGGTGGGTAAAGTGTCTTGCCCAAGGACACAACGGCAGTGACTAGGATGGCAGAAGCAGGGATTGAACCTGCAACCCTCAAGTTGCTGGCACGGCCGCTCTACCAACCGAGCCATACCGCCCTGTAGTCCTGTATTGTTGTTGTTTTTCTTCATGTAATCACAGCAGGTTTTTTCTGTTGTTGAAGCTTACTTATTTTCTTCTCCAGCTTCCATTAGCTCACAAAGAGAAAGTTAATGCTCTGTAATGCATCCATTTTTCAGAGCATTTCAAAAGTTTAGTCCTGCTCCTGCATGTAGTAGTAGCAATGACACTACTGCTAGTACATCAGGGACAGCAGCTAGCAATACTGCACATTTAGCACCAGCAAGCACTGTTTCTCCTGCACCAGCTCCCTCCGTCCCCCCAACAAGCGCTCCCCCAAAGCAGCTTTATTGGCTGGCTACCCAAAGCGTGCATTTGGTAAAACATTAAGATCATTCAATCCTGCCTGGTACCGCACACAACCATGGCTAGAGTATTCTGTGGTGCGAGACGCCTGCTTCTGTTTCCCCTGTCGAAAATATGGCAGCGCTGTTAATGTTTCCCCCCCTGAGGGATTGCCACCTTATTGTGGTCAGGGGGTTTGCGTGCCTTCAGGTGGGACACCCAAGTTGGACAGGTCTGAAGGTAGAGGCCTGACAAAGTGCAATCCACTACTCCAGGTTGGGGTTGGACACATAGGTAAAGACCCATTTCAATGAAGAAAGCATCGTTACTATAAGCACAGAAAAAGTGCTGGAGCATGATGTGTACACATGATGCTCCCTTCACATTTCTGACTGCCCCCTCATATAAGCATGCCTAGAACCGCCCCTGCAAGCAAGCCCAAGAATATGAATGAACTGGAGGTCTTTGCCCAAGAGGAATGGGCTAAAATACCTGTAGATCGTTTCAAGAAGCTTGTGTCCGGTTATGTATCACGTTTGAAGGATGTAATTACTGCCAAAGGGTGTTCTACTAAGTACTAAAGATGCATGTAACTAGGGGGTTGAATAATTTTGTCAATGAGATATTAAGAAAAATGTCCTTTTTTGGGATTTTGTTAAATACAGTGTTACAATTTAAGTTGCATTTGTCTATTTGACACATCTTTATTTGATATGACTATAAACAAAATACGGAATAAATATCCAACTTGCTAAAACACCAAAATTGTGTGGGGGTTGAATAATTTTGATCACAACTGTATATATATATATATATATATATATATATATATATATATATATATATATATATATATATATATATACACATATATATATATATATACATACATACATACATACATACATACATACATACATATATATATATATATATATATATATATATATATATATATATATATATATATATATATATGTACTTATACATTAATGTACAAACCCCGTTTCCATATGAGTTTTGAAATTGTGTTAGATGTAAATATAAACGGAATACTATGATTTGCAAATCATTGAATGAGAAAGAATTCTACTTTCAAAGCTTCAACAATTAGTTTCCTCATTTCCTTAAACGTTTTTTCAGTGTTGTTAAA